>NW_027271582.1:0-112500 GCF_040938485.1 Diadema antillarum | reverse complement strand
TTCTAACGAGCTGTGAAGCCAGTTCTTAGAACTTTGTACGGGACCGCAGGGACTTTATTTAGAAGTTCCGGGATAATTTTAGCGGTAAACAATCTCCATTTTCTCTACCATTTCCCTCGAGACCAATAAAAAGAAATAAATTATTATTTTGTTGTTGTTGTTGTTGTTTTTTACCTTATGTTCTTTTGATACCAATCTCTTGTATTAAACAGCATGGAGTTATGGTTTGACAACCGCTTCTTTGTTCAAATAACAGCTCAAATCACCAATCTATTACTTCCGTTTTTAAGAATTTTGTAGTGTGCATGGGCTGTTCCGGAGAGTATAAATGCATTTAGACACGTCCCGTGCTCGAAACTTATCTAATACACCTATTACAAGTGTCAAATCAACTACCGCCTATTCATGTTTATTAGCCTCTTGACGACTAGTCCCGCGTATTCTTGGGCAGATGTCAGCAGGAAACGTGTGTTTAAGCAAAATCATTTTGTCCTCAACGGGTTAACAGTGATATTCGAGTGCGTATACGCATGTGAACGCATGTGTGTGTTGTGTGATTGTGTGTAATGATTACGTTTTTTGGAAGATGAGATAATTTTGTTCTCAGTCAATTTCCCGCCAAAGTCATGAAAACTTGATTCTAAATTACATCTACTTTCTCTCTCTTAAAGTTTAGCGGTGGTATCGTTAGCCTCTTCTTTTGCTGTGGGGCACATGTTGGGTTATTTTTTGTTCTGCCGTGTATGGACTAAATAACCCCCCGTGGGCGAATCCTGGTGGAAAAAAAAACCCACCAACAACGTCATGGCATTCAAAAGAGGAGGACAAACATAAGCTCCGGGAATTAAGGACGCCTCGTCATTAATCTGAACACCGTATTGATCCTAAGATTTGGTTCTCCTCCCGATACACCCCGTGGCAAAGTGATGACTTTAGTTTCGTGGGAATGAAACTGAAATAGACGAGACATATCAGACATTTTCTGGACATTTTTTTTTTAACAGTAAGTAAACCAAAGATGTTACTCAGATTGCCTGTGTGAAGTCACACTAAAGTGAAGCTTTCTTGTGTTTTGCTTATTTTTTCGGGGGGGGGGGGGAAGGATGGGGACAAAATTTGCGCAGAATCATTATCTATGTTTCTTTAACAGTGAGTGTACCTTTTTTTCAGCTCGATGTTACCCGTTGGCGTAAAATTCTACTCACATGACTTGATACATCTCTGAAAAAAATAATTCTAATCAATATCAAGGGAAAACAATTGTAATGTTACACCGTCCTCTCCGCTATTGTGTAAAGCAGATAAGGCGGAGCTTTAGCACAGGTATAAGTTTTGATTTCGTTTAACAAATTTGACCGGTGAAATAAATACAAAACAATTGGACGATGTCGAATCGCTCTGATATATCCAAAAGCGTTGAAAATCGTTAGTCTCCGACTTTAATGTGGAGTCCTTTTCCTGGCAAAATCAAGAATTGCATCTCTTTTATAGGGAACCCATAAACACATGCACACACACACACACACATACACGCAGTTTGTTGATGTTTAAATACTGTAAAAGAAACGTAAATGGAAATTTATTGAAGATAAGTTGATGTGATTCTAAAGAAAGCTTCCAACTGTCAGACTCGCTTGACTGCTCCGAAGAAAATTTAATTTTTATTTCATTAGAAGCAAATACAGAAGTAAAAAGGTTATCCAAGAATATGAAAAATAATCAATACAATCCCTCCAAAAAATAACGGTAACGTCAAAGGAAATCAAACTGCACTAATTTTACGGTTCATCTTATTTTTAATCGGTATGTTAATGTCTATCGATCAAATAGTGCCCTCAACTGCCTTGCACCAGGTTCATCTGTTGCTCAATCAAGGAGTGCTTGATGATGTCAGGGCGACGTCACACCGTATAGAAATTGTCACAAGAGGACATTACGAATATTATGGAATTTTCCATTTCGCGCGAAGTTAGCCCCGAACTTGGTCAAAGACCAATCAACAGCCGAAGCCAATACAATACCTACAGAAGCTGACACGATGGCACCATGCACACAAAGGCTATACGGACATTGTGAATATTGATTGAGAAGTTTACCCGAAGGACACACGAAGAATACACGATAGCTACACGAAGTTATTTTTATCACTGCTTGTTGCTGGAGCTTGAAAAACTCCACCGGCGGTCATGCGATGGGTTAAGATGCCCTCACGAATGACCCAATGTTTATACTATCAGAGCCGAATAGAAAGTTTCCTTTATCGTGTGCCTATCACTGCTCGATTTCGGTACAGTGTGACACTTGCATTAGAGAAAAAAGAGACAATATGATAAATATAAGGCATCGTAATACTATAATAAATGAGGGCAAAGTGCGTAATCGTTTACTTCCTGAATCTACCGTTATTTATCAGGAGTCACGATAACAAAAGAGCGAACGAATGAACTGTCAGTATCATAATACTGATAATGATGAATTACATTTATATTGCACAGATACTATGATGATATACTCCACTGCGCATTAGAAAATGATAGTCATGACAGGGTAATTCAAACCTAAGTTGCATTGTGTAAAAGATTTTTTTTCTATATTGTGGCTATTCTAAATTGCATTGAAACTAAAGATGATTAAATCCAGTTGACAATTCAAAATTCCCATATCGTTTAATTTGCTGGAGCAGGGGAAAAATACACCCAATTATAAAACTTGCTCAATGGCAAAAGTTGGTGAAGGATGCTCGACTGCTAAGAGAATCTACGATTGGTATACTAATCTTACTTTTGTATGTACCAAAACACGTCTCAGTGCACGGATAACTGGCCGTTTATAATGTTTTTTCGTTCTACACTGTTCCATTCAAGACAGGTATTTTCTTTCCAGTACAAAGAAAACATACGCTTTGTTGACATGGTATCTGAGCGAATTTTATCCTTTATATACCGGAAATCTGGTGGTAAAAAAAAACTGTTCAAAATAAAGCAGAAACCTTACACGTTCGTCGTCTACAGCTTGCAGAAGCCTGCGGATACGGAAGTGTGTGTCTGTTCCTCGCGTGCGCGATAATCTTGTGTGTGTGGATGTGTGTGTGTGTGTGTGTGTGTGTGTGTGTGTGTGCTTTTGTGTGTTTGAACGCTCGCGTAGAGGTGCTCAGTATGTTCATCGAGGCACCTCCCTCCCTGCTGTGTCCGGCTGGCTATCCGTGATGGATTTCCGGTTTTGTCCACGGGGATGCTGCGGCTATCTTTCCCACCTCTTGTTCCCCTTCCTCCGCGGCGCCAAGTCCCTTGTGTGTGATGACAAATAGCTCCATCACTCTGGAAACGAGGGTTTGTCTCCTGTGAATGGATGTGCACTTGTACACCGGGTACATTGCATTGATTCGATACGGTGGGACTGCCTTAAGCCACTATTGCACACCAGTAAGACTATTTAAAAGGTGGCAAGTTGCACTCGCGTCTAGATTTTAAAAAAAAAAATCTGTGGTATGAAAATAACAACAGGTGTGCATATCTGGCATGTCTGGCATTCTAGAATTATGTAAAACACTATTTATATACCTATAAAACAATACCAAGCACTCTGTTAGCTTTCAAAGTTGCTGGGAAAATTTACTCTTTGAAAGGCAATTTTGAGTCTACTATAATAGAACCCTAAGTTCTTTCCGGCATGGACCTCATTAAGAGCTACAATGCATCAATATCTTTCCAGTATTAAGATACTCAATTTGCATATCTGTGTTTTGTTTCCTATAAAGCCTTAACACAACGCACTTCTCAAACGAAAATGAAACGGAATGAAAACGAAGCTGGCACTACGAAGCCCGTTCTTCCAATTTCAATAAAACACCATAAAGAAGGTGCACCCACAACAGAATCATTTGTTTCTGAACGTACATATGATTTTGTATCATCAGCGAACAAAATGATTTTTTGACTTAGCTCCGTCTGGAAAAAAGCACTGGCAAAAATTAAAAAGATTATAGACATTCATCCCTAAATGTAGCATAATTAAATCTACTGACGAATACCAATATCCTTTGATATCAACCATGTTAGTGCACCTCTGCAGACAAAAGAAAAAAGGGTGCCAAAACCGCGTTCACTGCACTAGCTCATCTTACGAAGATATTTAAAATCATGGAGTATGCGATTTGAAGTGTATAGTTAAAGATATACTGCGGTAAAGATTGAAATCGTCATATGTTTCCCTTTGTTTAGTCAGCACTGTAGGGGTAAAAATTTACATTTTGGGTGCATTAATTGTATGAGATAAAACAATTGGGTACTCCTACATTGTACCTATTGTTAACTAAAGTGTGCGTTTGTTTATTTGTTTGTTTGTTTGTGTGTGTGTGTGTGTGTGTGATTGTTTATTTATGTACGACTTGAAAAGATCCATAAGATCATGGAGAAAAAAAACCCCTAAATTGTGTTGTGTGAAGCACAGCGCAACCGGATTTGTCATTGTACAGAAACACCTGGTAGACATATAGAATTGTACATCGAAATAGTTTACTTTCGTAGAAGTCAGATAAAAAAAGTACCCGGGAACAATGCATAATTATTTTGAATACGGAGAGAAGTTATAGTCTCTTTTCGAAACACGCAAAAGTTACGCATTATCATTGTGCACTTTAATAGAAGAAAATGTCCGTTCTGTTCCAGTTCTTCTTTCATATCGATTGACATCGGACCAAAGAGGGTGACATCAAATAATTGAATGCGTTGTAATTCCATATTCATAAAATAGGTTGAGGTCTTTTGAAATTGTTTGCCCAGGGTCACAAAAAAACAAGTGGATAATTTTACACAAAATGAGAGAGGAAAGGGGAGGGGGGTGCCCAAAGGCAAAGAAAATTGGCATTATGTGTTGATCTGCTCTTTCGCTGAAATCAGTAGTGGAATATTCATACCAATTCCACTAAGTGCAATAGTAATCATTGCAGTATTCATAGCGGAATGATTTTTTTTTTTTGGTGTGTGTGTGTAGCAATAAGTTATAGATATGTTGAATACGGCGAAGCGTGTCTCCCAATTTGAGCGATGAAAACTCCACTTTACGTATCAAGTTGTCGTTTGCATCAAAGCTCATCAGACTTTTGTTATAATCTCAAGCTTTCCAGCCCTTTTCTCCATTTTTAGTAACAGCTCTTCTATATAGGAGAAATAAAAACACCATTTCCAATGATGTTAGTAAAAAAAAAAAGATACGCACTGTATTTACTGGCCTTTTTTTCTGAATTCAGATATCATTTCTTTTTGGCCCTGAGTGTTCTTTTTGTTACGTCATTTGTCCTTTCTTCTTACTTCGGAAGAGAGAAGATTCATCTAATACAACACTTTTATGAGATCATTCTGTCGATCAATTCCGGCATTTGTGTGAGTTTGAACTGTTCAGTCTCTCAAACTAAATTAAACTTGCTCTTATGACAGTACATTTTATGAAGAGTCAATTCAAAGTTGCCTATGTGCTAATGACGGGAATTACCGAGCTAGCTTATAAATCACTGACCACGCTTATCATATAAATTCCTCAAACACAGAATAATAAGAGCCTATTTACGTACATCGTTGGAGGGCACTTTGGTAATCAATGGCAAAGACGTGAAAAAAAAGGCTTAGTTCGTAATACATAATATATATCGACCAAATCACATAACAGAATTTGCGCACGCCGCGTGCCACCACGTCGACGTCAATATCCTTATCATTTTCAAGTTACAAAACATCGTCCGTAACTTACCAAGAGTGAGTAAGCAGCGAGGAAAATAGCAATGTCGCTATTCGTTGCAGGAAAAGAAAAAGAATTTCGAGTCATGATTATCTATGTCGCGTATAAGTTACAGGTTGTTTACTTTATTCTTCATCAACTTCTTTTTTTTTGTGTGTGTGCTCAGATCGATCAAGAAGGTAATAGTGTAACGGAAATACACTTGAAATATACACGCTTGGCTTCACAGTCATATTCCCTGGGGCTATAAATCACCATTTGATGTGCTGTTTTATTCTGTGCATTTGCGGCAGACAATATGCGTGCATTCTGTATGTTTGTTTGTTTGTTTGTTTGTTTGTTTGTTTGTTTATTTCATAATCGTGTTCTATAAACATAGACGATGTTGAGGAGTTTGAGTGAAATATCGCACGACTTTGATTATCTTTGAACTTTAAAATACAGATTTGGAACCAAGATGGTTGTTGTGTTCGGGCTCCTTTTTTCTTTGAGTTTGTCTGTTTGTTTCTCAAACTGGAAAGGGTTGCTCTGTAGGACATTGCGTCGACTTTGAGAATGGGTGCTTTCACGAGAGCCTACACGGGCACGCTTGATTCATGCCTTTATATGATCAAAGCGCATTCCGATGGAAAACTCGATCTATAAAGTAATAGGTTATTTGGCTTGCACAGTCATTTTTTGTTTGTTAATTGAATCCGCCGAGCGTGCACAGGCTCTTTTTTTTCATGGTGAAACTCACCTCATGACTTTTGAAACTCATTTAGCGAACTAAATTGAAACAAACTTAATTAGAACTCAGTCGACCGCTTTTGTGTCATTTAATATGTCGTCGAAGTGAGAGAGAGAGAGAGAGAGGGGGGGGAGATGGGGGAGAGAAAAAGGTGGAAGAGAGGGGGAGAGAGATATGTTACCAAATTGTTCGCCTCTTTTCGCCTTTCAACGTGATATTTGCATGCTTCCGTGAGTTTGAACGATCTCAACGACGCACTAATACAATATTCATTTACTGACACAATAGGGGGAGCGCTCGTTTCATTATGATTACACTCTAATAACTCTAAGTACGTATCAGGAGCGACCTCAATTGGCATGCATTGCACTCGACTAGTTAGCGTGGAAAGTCATTTGAGCGAAGGGTCATCGAACGCGAACACGACCAGTGGGGGGAAGGGGGGGGGGGGGGGGGGAGGGGGGTAGATGAACTTTATGGCTAGAAGTGTCAGCAGAGCGTACACACTAAAAAAATTTTACATTTCCTTCTTTCTTTATTTTCTTTTTTTTTTTTTAGTTTGGGGGAGAGGACATGTTCAATTACGGATTCTACTTCCCCTCGTTATATACGGAGACTAATGGCACGATGGTTATTACAGGATGTGTTAACCCGCTGTGGCGCAATATAAGTCGTGATTTAGTAGCGGTAATGTCCCTTTGTACGACAAGGAAGGGACACAATCTCGCACACAATACAGATTAGAGACAGTCGACAATACACTTCTTATTGTGATTATGTCTTGCTGTTTCAGTATTTTTTTTTTTTTGATTGAAAGTCAACACCTGGGTGAATGAGGATAGACGAATTCAAATCGGGTGCCCGTCACGAGACCGACACCCGCGAGTCATACAGCCCACGAGTCATACAGCTCACAAGTCATACAACCCATGAGCTAGCTCACAAGTCACACAGTCCATGAGTTCGACACATTAAGCCCCGTATTGTATCTGTCGAACTCGTGGGCTGTTTTTACCTATTGTCGAACTCATGGGCTTCATTTGCCTAATGTCGATCTCATGGGCTGTATGACTCATGGACCTGTTTTCAATGTCGAACTCGTGGGCTGTATGACTCGTGGGTGTCTGTCGGTCTAGTGGGATGACCCTTTTAAATCTGCACACATTATGGTAGCTTTACGAGAGAACCTCGTCGATTTAGGATCACGAGCTATTTCGTTTGTTTTATTTTTGATGTTGGAATGTTGGCCTCGGTATGGTGACAGTATACAGCATGTCTGCAAAACATTCCCATTATCCATCGCAATAAAGTCTGGGACAGGCCGGCAAGAATCCCCTCATACGTATAACGATACCATGGAGACTATCGGGGGAAATCTCACCCCGTGGTTTATGGTTTGAAGATGAGATACGAGACGCGATACCGTCCAATTCATCAACGAAGTACCTTGGCAGCTTTCCCATTCAATTTGTGTAATGGTACCAGACGTCCTCGTAATACTTCCATCAGACCGAACAGCCCAATAATGAAACGGGCTTCCCCAAATATGAAACAATAGCCTATCTATACTCCATGCCCTCTTTAAACCTCGTAGAGGGGGCTATAAAGCCGACGAACAATCGTGACAACCTCACTTCGGAGTCAGCACAGTTCGCTGTTAGTCTTAAGCGGGGTTCCCACTATCACGATTGGCGCCACGATTGAAATCGTGGTCTTAATCGTGCAGCAAGCGTGATGGTCTTATCAGATTGTATCAGATCTTAAGGTCAATCGTGGCAATCGCGTTAATCGTAGGAAAATTTTGGACGGTTCAAAAATTTTCTACGATTAACACGATTAGTTTTTGATCGTGATCATCGCATCAGATCGTCTAGGATCGTATCGAAACGCAGCAAATCTCTTCTAATCGTGCTTCTTAATCGTGTTGATCGGGATCGACTTTTTCACTTCACTTCCGCTTATTATTATTATTATTTTTTGCCCATTTGCCCTTATTTTACTCATAAATTAATTCATTTTGTATTCTGATAGGTGATAGCCTGCATCTTTAGATTATTATTTCCAAACGGTAAATTGTATGACGGTGTGGGGTTTAATTGTAATAATTTTTAAGGTACATTATCAAAATCATTTTCTTAATGATTTCATAAAATGAAAGTTGAATTACAGATTTTTGATGTTTTCATACATTATGTTAATGATGTTTTCATTAATGAGTTGTTATTACCATTATACAGACACACAAAATAGGATATAGGATAACTTTTGTAACGAAAACAAAAAATGAGCAAAAATAAAATGGCAATTGTATGTCTGCACGTATCGTGCTTGAATGGGTATATATCAAAGGCAAATGGTTCATTTTTAAAAGTATATTACAGAGTATTTTTTTTTTGGGGGGGGGGGTGCAGTATCCTGCTGTTTGTGTATTGTACATAGTAATTAAGAGTTGTTGTTTCATCAGCCATCGTTTGACCCCTTTGCATCTATTTTGCCACTTTTCAACATTGTTCAATGTCTTTTTTTTGTATGTTTGGTAGAGCATACTTTTAGAGGAAAATGGTTATTTTCAACTCTCATTATTACTGCAAATGTAAAAGTGACCATTGTCGTGGATGTGAGATCACCCGTATGATTATGACAATGAAGATCACTCTTACTATTTTTCACAGTTAGGCCCTATAGTTATTCAATAAGTGTAGTAATATACCCCTGCGAAATAATTTTGCGTAAAACCTCCTTTTTTGTTAGAAAGTGACATCATTTTGATTAGAGAGTCACTTTTCTGTTATGTGTGTGTATCAGTTATGTTAAACATTGTTAAGTAAAACACTAAATCAAGCCGAATATACCAAAATTTTAATAACCCATGAGATAACGACATTTTGAAATAAAAAGGCATATGATACATACACTTTGCGAATATGAAATCGAACACATAAGCAATACTATCCATTCGGCCAACTTCCTTATATCGAGCGTATATAACACATAATACTATGTTACATGACATTCAAAATGATCCCATCCTCTTTCTCAGCTTCCATTTCATCATATAATTATTTTCTTCATGTAAGGTAATTTTGTCTTACTGGTTTTTTTTTTTCTGGGGAAGAGGGGTAATCATCTGATCTTATGTATTTGGGTTCGTCATTTCATTCTTCTTCTTTTTTTGTGAGGGGGAGGGTGAGCATGTCGATTTAATAATCTATTATTTTTGTTTCGTTTAATATTAGACGAGGGAATATCTGAGGTTATGGCCGGCCTCTCTGATAACAATATTATCGTCATTAGCAATACTGCAAAGGTTACGTTGTCATCATCGTCAACCTGTCAAGCCTTGCCATCATCAATGGTTGTGGATAAAATTAATAGGCCTAATCACTCTGCATAACTTAAGGGAAACAATGAAATCCATCGTCAGCCGGACTATAATATTCCCATTCGGGTCCAATCGCGCCTTAAATGGGGGTCGCTTCTGATCCCGATCGTAAAAGATATCGTATCTTATCTCAGCAGCCCGTATTGGTTCGCGGTATTCGTATTGGAACGTATCAGTACGTTGCTGCACGTGCCAGATCGGGGATCCTGATCGTAATGGTCATGTTAGATCGGTACCAATCGTGAACTCAATCAGGACAATCTTGTCGGATCGTATTTGAACGGCAGACCAGATTGTGACAGATCGTATCCCTTGAAATAGACCAATCGTGACCATATCGCATCCAAGCGTACCAACACGTATCGACTCGCATAACCTCGTATCTAAACGTGAAATTTCAGACGAGTTCAACAAATTTTCCACGACCAGTTACGAATGTCCAATCGTGGCGTTCGCAATGGATCGCACGATAGTGGGAACCCCGCTTTAGCTTTGTTGTCAGGTGCAAAAACGCATATTAAAAACGAGCGTGTGACGTAATTTGTTTTTCTACACTGATGCTGTCAATCAATGAAATCAAAACGCCGCTACTCGTATCCATTCTAAACGGAACCAGCGATGACTGACAAAAACACATTAACACTGTGAAAGAGGTACATCATCGGCTAAAATTAATTTGTCAAAGAGGTGAAACAGAATAAAACAAAAATAACATTTTGCAATGTGCGTAATATGTTTTTCCTTTTCCCCATATAGTCAAAGTATTTGGTGGAATATTTCATTTCTTCATCTGACAGTATGTAATGTGGTTTTTTACGAATTCGTGTTTGATCATGGAAAATGCAACCATATAAACATTGATGATTGCACATCATTGATGTCGTCTGTTCTTGATTTTCATCACTTACGTGGTTACATAGTACAACACCTGATGTAGAAGATAAATGACAGACGAAATTCAAAGGAAGCAATAAAAACAGAATGTAAGGCATTCCTTTTTTTCAACAAACTGCTTAATGAAATTACTCAGACTCTACAGGTATGTGTATTCTTTTATTCGTTTATTTCGTTGTAAACACAAGCTATAAAAGATGCTCGCAAAAGGAATTTAGACACGCTCTTCTCTAACAACAGCTTGATTTGAATTAGGTATGACGAATCTATTCCCTCTTATTTTTCCATCTTCGATTTCCCTTTTTGCATTTACTATGTAAAGTCTCCATAACTTTGCTTGTGGAAGAAAAATTTCAGGTGTTTAGAAAAATAATAATTACAAGAATGGAATCCAGCGGTGATAAATTCAATATACTAATTCACAAAGCTGTCCTTTAGTAACATTTTACATACAAACTAACATCTGCATTTGTACTTACAGAGCATAACAGGAGATATTATAATTAAATCAGCACACACCCTTAATCGGTCTCCTAAAGATAATATCTCTTCCACCATTACAAAAAAAAAGGGTTTTTAGAAATAGATTGCCATTTTTCTGTCATGTTCATTGCGAATTTGCCGCAGATGAGATGAAGCAGAATAACGGAATGAAATTAGGGCTCGACACGTTCAGGAAATTCGACGGAAATTCGCGCGGTGACATATCCCTCATGCGCAGATGAAGAAGAAAGAAAGAAAGAAGAAAAAAAGGCAGAAAATAAAAGACGAAGAAGATACCGAATGCACAAGCATTTTGTTCCGAAAGTGTTGCATGCCTTTGTGAATAAGCTCAGTGTTGCGTGATGCCCAGTCAAATGTCTCGTTTTTCACGTATGAGTACGACCAAAGAAATTAGGTGGAGACCCGTATAGCTTTTCATTGAAATGTTTTTTATTGTTGTTGTTATCTTTGTTCAGACGCTAGAGTCGCAAAAGAGAAGTTTATGCTACGAGCATTTATGCTACCAGCCAAGTTTGTCGGCACAGTCGTGAATAAACAAGAAAGGATATTGGTTAAGAAAAGGAAGAAAATCTCAAAGGGTTTGGGCGAACCAGAATGCTGATTGGGTTTTTCCTCACGCATGCTGTGTCCGGAAATACCTCCTTGTGTGGGCGCAAGACAGTTCTCTCTTTTTTTTTTTGGGGGGGGGGGGGATGGGTTAGGGTGGGAGGATAGGAGTTTGCCACAAAGACTCTTAAGCTATTCTCAAATCACCTTTTTACCATTAAGTGGTGAAGATGATAACGGGGTATCTGGGACTCATTTTACGTGCCAAGAATGAGCTGTTATTTTGAGTAGTGATGTGTACTGTTAATCTTTTTAAGCCATCCAAGGAGTGGCTCAACGCTCATTTCATGGAGAGCCACTGAGGAGGGAGTATGAATGTCTGCTGAATACAAAAAATTTCCCCGTTGTCAATGAAGACTTATTACACGCATTAAATCTTGTGCAGAGTTTATAGATTTTTGAGTCACATTACTCATTAAAGAGTCGGTGTTCACACACACGCCCCCACACACGCATACACACACCCGCGCACACACAGAGACACATACACAGACACACATTCAAAATTTTTCTATTGTTACACATAAACATAGAAACAAACAATGTTTATCCCATTTTCATTGCTCATTTTTCTACTTATAAATTAGTTCAACAACGGGATACATTTGCTGACGTATGGACCGAAAACATGATTCTTATTACAATGTTTATCTCTTTGCGTAGAAATTGGTTGGAGAGTTAGCTAATTTCATGCCGGGTGATGTTCGTTATTCCGAAGGTTCGTTGTTCCGAAACACACAAATTCCGTACTCTTGAATGTTCATTAAACGTTATCCGAAAATAAAGAAAGGCTCGTTAGTTTGAGCATAGGTGGAATTATTTCAACCGTTCATTATTCCGACTGTTCGTAATTCCGAAAATGAAATAAGGTTCATTATTCTGAAGATTCGTTTATCCGAAAAAGAAATAGAATTCATTATCTAGAAAGTTCGTTAGTCCGGAAATGAAACAAGCTCCGTTCAACCGGAAATAAAAAGAAGATGCCTACTAACGAATCTTCGGAATTACGAACTTAATTTCACTTTCGGATTGACGAACCTTCGGAATAACAACTGCAACCCATGCAACCATTGCCTATATACTGCTCTGAAATAGTCGTTGCGATTGATTTTGGTGAAAAAGTGGAAAACTATTATACGTTCGTATCTTTCTTCTCTTATATCTACCTTCCATTCTGATTATGATCTATACGTTTATTTTCTCCGTCGTCTAATTGTACTCTTCTCTTTCAAATCATGGTGTGAAGTCGCACTTTAACCCTTGATTTGTGTGGTTATGTGTCTGTACGACTTGCTGGACGTGCTTGATGTAATTGTGGTTGTTTTATCGACAGTGATAGATGCCAGCGAGGTTCGACGCAACAGGATATTGCGCAAGCCGATCAAAAGGATGTATGCGCAAAGCATCATTAATTGGTCTATATGCTTTGCGGAGGAAGATGGGAATGCTTTCCGAAAGTTCGTTATTCCGAAGGTTCGTTATTTCGAAGGTTCATTATTCCGAAGGTTTGTTATTACGAAGGTTCGTTATTTTCGAAGGTTCGTTAATCCGAAAATGGAAAGTAAGGTTCATTTCTCTGAAGGTTTGTTAATCTGAAGATGAAATAAGGTTCGTAATGCCAAAGTTTCGTAAGTACGCACTCTTTCTTCTTTTTTTTCCTTTTTTTTCATTTTCGGAATAACGGACCTTAGTTGATTATCGGATTAAGGAACATGTACGTATCATTCGAATTAACGAACATTTGGAAAACGAACCTTACTTCAGTTTTGGATTAACGAACTTTCGAAATATCGAACATCACCTGGAGCAGTCAGTATTCGATGGTCCTCTTGACCAATGGACAACAAAGAAGATTCGCTCCTTTGTTTTTTCTTTGTTGTACGGACATCTGCTGTCCATCCGATGGGACTTTGAGACCTATGGCTGTCCGGAGGCTTGGATGACCCGGATTTCTAAGCGCATTGGTGGGTTGGTGCCTATCTCCGATTCTCGTTGATACCCCCATGTTGGCACCACTGGGGACGTGTGTGTGGGTGGTGCGTGTATGGGTGTTTGTATGTGTGTGTGTGTGTGTGTGTGTATGTATGTGTCTGTTTGATGGTGTGTACGTTGCGTGTTTTGTATTTGAGTGTATTTGTGTGTAATGGGGAGCATGGTGATTTGAGGTGACAAAAAGTAGGGCTAGAACTTGCTATCATCGCGTTGTCATTATCTTTTGGGAAATTCGTCGAATGGACGTAATAATGGGATTGCCCGAGGCAAGGAAGTCTCCTGATACAATTATGCGTAATTACCTTCGTATAAGCTTTGCAGGATCCTTCTACTTCCCACCTCTCCCCTCCCAGTAAAGTCTTCGGTCGTATAGTTTAAGAGACGTGGTTGAATAACGATTAGTGTGAGTGCGTGAGTGTGAGCGTGCTGGCTTGTGTTGTTGTTTGTTTGCTTTTTTTTTTGGGGGGGGGGGGAGTAAAAAACCTCCAAACAAACCTAAACCTTCTCATCTCTCTCAGGAAAATGCATTATTCGAATTTAGTCCGATGATTCCTGCATTATCTTTTCTGGCACTTAAATTCTGTTCAGCAATTTTGCTGGACAAACACGCTATTTCTACAACTTCTTTATGATATTAGGAGCGCCACATCTTAAGATAGGATCCTCTCCTACAAAATATAATGCACCATGCAAAAGAATTAACGATATCGATGTATTACGGATTATGTTGTTTAGGATAAAATGAATATTTACTTTGATTTTTACTTTCATGAAAATATTCATGAAAATAAAGAAGTGAAAACAAAATGCATACAATTATTTTGTTTTCATCTCCGTAGAATTGACAGCACGTTAGAAATGAAATAGGTACAGGGTTTTGATTTATATGTTCACATACTCACTGTATATTCAGCTTAAGTTCACTTAAGAGTATCGTACACTCCGAAATTAACGACTGTTTTTCATACTTTAAATTTCAAAAGATTACAAAAAGGTTTGTTAAAGGTCTAAGGCAAAATCAATGTGCGTTGATTTGTAAATATTTAGATCTTCTGTTCTTTCCTTCATACTGAAATAAATCTGCAAGATGTTATTTTCTTCTGAATATTTCTTGTGTCTGAATCGAGAGTGTAATTATCGTAACTGAAGATTATTCAGCTGCTATTTTAGAGTCAAATGATTATAGAGTGTTCAGGAATTGTTTCACACTTCCACATTCGCCCCCCCCCTACAAAAAATATCAAAACCATCATTCTAATCGCCAGAATATTTTATTTATTCGAGATAATTATTCTTTACTATTCACGAGTTTCAAGAACGACACCCTAACCCTCGTCAGATCAGATGAAGCCATGGGAGTCGCTGAACCTTCAACCCTTAGACTGGTTCACCTCTGTCAAGGTTTAGTGTGTCACGTATGATGTTTCGCAAGTTTGCCAGCTATAAGAGACTTGAATACTAGTACGTGAGGAAGTTGCTTGCATGATTTGCCACTCTTTCTTATGAAAGAATGGCTTAAGTTAGATGCTTGTTATTTTAGGTTAGCTTTGTTGTCAATTTATTTTTGTTGATCTGCATTTCTTTTTTCCTCGAAAAAACATGAACACCAATAGAAAAAAAGCAATCAGTACCTCAACTCATGATTTATACCTTCGTTAGTATCATTCTAAGATGTACGTCATACACTATTTTGGCAAATTCACTCTACCAGAGAGAAGACGACATGCTGGAGACCGCCATCACAAGCAAATTTTAATTGAGATTGTGGCCTCGAAGCAGGCGAATTCATGCCCAGAAGTCTCATCAAGAATCTAGAAATGTTTCATCTTCGTTTTCTAGACAAAGACCATCTGATGTGAGCATTTCATGCATGCCAAATGAGGTCCTCCCAGCACACGTAAGAACTTTCTCTTCAATTCGAAGATTGAAAGTTGTAGACGCGGCTGTAGGCAGGCACATTATTGCTATCATGGATTGCACCTACCGCCTCTCCTCCCGTTATAGAATATTATGTGAAGTACTTATGACATATAAAGTTCTACTGATGGCTTGCAAAAGTATTGAGCGTCTAGTGTTTCAATTAACGTGATGGGGTACCATGTCTGATAAAAGCTGTACTTGTGTAATGTGGATAATGAGTCCTCATCACTGCAGAACAGATAAGTAATATGTGTAAAAACCAAACAGAACGGGTATTAAACAAGTTGTATACACACATATTTTTTAGTTCATGTGCTTTCATACCGTATAGACGTTGATATCCGCAAGCTAAAATTACAAACGCTTTTAATTTCTTTGAAATTACAATCAAGATTCATGCTAAATGCCAAAGTTTCTCATTTCATTTGTCTTATCCTCCCAATTTTTATTACATTCATAATGATTTTTTTTTGGTATATATCTTGAAAAGAAAGTGAACAAAAGTGACGGAACAAAAACCTCGACTGATCTCGGCTGTGCTAAACATGGTATGAATATTCATAATGGAATGCTTGCGTGGAGTAGTTACGTCGACCGATGAAAATTTGTCAATCAGTTGCAATGATACGAATAGTCTTGTTTACCCAGGATTCCTTGGGAAATGATGCTTATAAAAATATCAGTAGAGGGATCTACAACACATTGACGACATGCATGGCTCATGAGTGACACTATTTTTGTCAACTGTTGAGTTTTGGTGAAACACCACATAGCAGGCTCAAAGTAGTGTTATGCGACAATGTTGTTATTGTCGCCAGTTCATGAGAATGATGTCATCAGTGTTCATGAACGGGTTTGAATCGCAAGCGTGGTTTCAAACCCATTACTCGAAACCTGTGAAGGAATTGACCGTTGAGTGCACATGTGTGGTGAATAGATAGGGGGGGGGGGGAATGCGACGCACACTGCGAAGTACGCATAATTATTCTAGGACTTTCGGTCTGCAAACGTTAAGAGAAGGGGAAGTGTGGGCATTTAAGACTCACAACAACTTGAAAGGGGGGGGGGGTGTAGTAGGAACGGATGTAACACATGCAGGGCTCGCAGACGACCTCAACACATGAGCAACAGAGATTATACTGCAGCGAAGAAGTGATCATGTGTATGGATCACAACACGTATCGAATTCAGATCGGGGAATTGCATTGGATACCGCATGACATGGGCCCCTGAATCGACGACCGGCAGTCTTTTTTCCCTCTCTCTCTCTCTCTTTAAATGTGCATGCTCATGTGAAGTTTCTGCCTGTCATCCATATTCAAGGAGCACAAACCAGCACTCGTGCCACAACATCACATATGGTTGCATCTTCAGGTTTAAGAGGTGTGTGTGTGTGTGGGGGGGGGGGAGGGGGGAGGGGAGATAAAGATTAATTTCTAGCATAGCAGGTGTGACTGGGCTTTGTCAAAAGAAGTGCGGTATACAATGTCTTTTGAGTCGGGGATACCATTGTAGGCGTAGAGCGGCCGGCGTTTCTTCCTTTATTATCTCGACGGCTGTCAGCGGGTCGTGTTTCGGAAAGTCGTGATGATGTGAATAGATCCTCTCTCAGATGTAAAAGTGATCAAAATATGAGACAATAACCCGTGAATTTGACATATTATATTCCTTCCTCATCTACCACTACCTTTTTTCTCCCTTCCTTACTTCTTTCCTTCTCGTTTCCTATCTCTACAAAATACAACCATTGAGCAAAACGATACAGAGCAACCAAAGAAAAAGACTTAAGAAAGATCGAAGTCGAATTGAATAGGACCACTGAAAATATCTTTTCTTATTTACTCACTCTTTTTCTTCTACGTCTAGGGGCAATGGTGATATAACAAGTTATAAGTTATCATAGTGTTTCCTACGTCACGTACAGCCTAAAAGGGAAACGTGGCTCATGGATAATTGTTTTGCAAACCTTCCTTACATCAATTAGGTTTCGGCAACAAAAGCTAGTTCGCTTTGATCTCGCAGTTGACTGCAGTTTATTAAAACCTGCGTCTTGAAAATTTCTTTTCGGTGGTGAATGTCTCAGCGCTGTAGATGTGATCAAACCTTAATCGTATATTACGTAATCGGGACTGAGACGATTAGGATAGATGTGTCTAGCCGTAGTAATCTTATCATCTGATTCAACAATATTCAAAATTCTACTGTGATTACTGTCCATGGTCTCTTTATACAGACGGTATGCAAGAACGTCACTATCCATTTGTTATGATTTCATTGCTTCCTAAGGACACATTAGGTAGATTAAGCAGTGCATTGATATCCAAGCCCAATTATAAGACAAGCAGCATTTGCGATTTGGCGTTGGCTGGTACATGTAATTGCATGTCCAGGTCCTTCTAGTTGAAATGAATTGATAACAGAGCAATTTGAAATCATTATTTTTTTTTCCTTATCTCACTGGTTTCTCAGAGAACCTTGAGCGAAACACTGTGTGTGTGTAGGTGTGTGTGTGTGTGTACAATGATACGTCGATTGAGTTGGACTGTGGGGGCATTATCCACTTTCTTGCACAATCTTTATCGACACGCGAGGGACTAAGTGTAGATGTAAGGCTAATGCAAAACAGCAACAACAAAAACAAAAACAACAGAATGCCAAACCAGCATTGCTTAACTATTGGGACAACTTTTGGGTCACTGTTCCTGTTGTTTCGTAATGCGTCGGACAGGGTTATGTTTTAAACCCGCGTTTGCTATGAATGGGAACGTCGAACATGTATTAAGCTCTGAAGCAATCTGGAGATTGAAAAAAACAAAGAAACAAACTCGTATTACATTTTAAACCGAATGAGGAGTCGCGAGAAATAATGAAGCCTCCACTTCTATATTCATCACCTTCCGCTTATAGAAAAAAAAAAGAATACAATGTAATTGAAATGTTCCTATCTCTGACTCGCGGTAGAGCAGATCAAGATTATTTAACCGGCTACCTGAGCAATACTCGCAGTTCTAGTAAAAAAAAAGAAGAAAATCCTGGAGGATCTGAAGTCTATAGCAAGGGGATTTTTTTTCTCTTTATTTATCGTCCAAACCTGGTGAGTACATTATTGGACAAGATGTTCTCCGACCACGCCTCTCCCGGCCCAAGAGCCAAAGGAAGAGCCATTGGAACCTGGTAATGCCTGTAGGGTTATCAAAGTGTCTGGTCCCTTTAAAGCAGATCCGTTCAAACACTAAAGTTGGTGGATGAAACCATATCTCAAGAGGTATAATACACAAGTAATTAGCTGATGATTCTTCACGTCTTAACAAACACATACAAGAACCCAAACAATCCAAGAAACTTCTAGTAACATTATACAAACAGCTTGGGAAATGCTTTAAAAAAACGTAAGCGCTTCAAAATTTCTCCCAGTAGTTCGTTTTGCAATTGAATTCCTATACCTTTCAACATTATTGCACAATTTGTAAGTATCCTATAGAGCAATAACGAATAAGAAAGGAAGAGCCAACATTCAACATTAGCTAAACGAATTGCCGCCAGGCAAACATGCAACCCATTGCACGTTTTTCATATTATACTTTAGTTGCTTGAACAAAAAAAAAATGCAATGTAGATTTGAACGAACGTGCAACTCGTACGGAAATCGTCTGACGGTGGGTGGGGGGGGGGGTGGAGGATGGAGGGAGGCTGAAGGAGGCGTTTGGGATGAGATCGCACCAACACAGGGGAGAGTAGTGCATGGGAAGAGTAACTGCATCAAACTTGGCTTTTCCATCACACCCCTGGAAGTGGATTGATGCCTGGATTGAGTTTGGCATTCCTGTTTTTTAGACGCTGGAAGAATCTCTCTCCACCCCCGAGGGAATTGTCACCTTCAATGCCAAAGCCTTGAAACAAAATCAGAATAAAAGCGAGAAAAGGAGGCATGCAGGGCAGTAGAGATTGAGAGAGAGAGAGAAAAGAGTAGGAGAGGACAAGACAAAGAGAGATACACTACAAACGAAAGGCATGAGTAAGTATATATATATATATATATATATATATATATATATGTGTGTGTGTGTGTGTGTGTGTGTGTGTGTGTGTGTGTGTGTGTGATAGAGAGAAAGAGAAAGGAGAGGGGATAGAATATTATGATAAGTGTTTAACTAGTGCTATAATGGACTGCAAGAGTTGTACTCACAACTTGACACACATAAGATATTAGAGATAGACCCCAACAAGTTGCGCAATCAAAATGTAAAGATATGTATGTATTATGCCCAAAATTCAATAGACGTTTTCAATTATATATGTGATAAAGTGGCACTCTAAGGAACGAATCAAAACACCAGTTATGATAACTGAGATCATTCTATAACACTTTACTTTCATTATACTCCATCTCATACAAGGAACAAAAAAAAAGATATGGGAAAGGGAGAAAGACAAACGAACAGACAGACAAACCGAAAGAGAAGGACAGAGGAAGAGGAGAGGTATTTTTAAAGGGTAAGGCTCTAGAAACCTTCTTGTTGAGTTGTGGGTAGCACATCAAGCAAACGTTCAGGTTTGTCATCCCGAAATCCTCGAGGGAAGCAAGCATCGAATGATAAGGACTTCCACTCTTAAATTCACTCTTGTACGTCAACCATCATCGTGCAATAATTTCCAACAGAAATTTGTGGAGTGTCAACAAAGGAGCCTTCTTCCACGGGCTATAAGGTACTCAATTTCCCTGATTCTTTAACATGGTAAACTAGGTGTGCTGATGGGTGCACGTCACGAGACCGACACCCACGAGTCATACAGCCCACGAGTCATATAGCTCACGAGTCATACAGTCCATGAGTTATACAGCTCACGAGTCATACAGCCCATGAGTTCGACACTAAGCTAACAAGGCCCACGAGACCGACACATTAAGCCCCGTGCTATATCTGTCGAACTCGTGGGCTGTTTTCACCTCGTGTCGAACTCATGGGCTGTATGACTCGTGGACCTGTTATCAATGTCGAATTCGTGGGCTGTATGACTCGTGGGTGTCGGTCTTGTGGGATGGCCCCGGTGCTGTGTCACCCCATGGCTACGTAGACCCGGTCATTCGTCCCAAAGTAGTGACAAAACCTGTTTGACTCTTCCCAACAAAATGATGCTTTATGATCACGCCGTCGCTTCAGCTCATTAGCTCTTGCGTGCGAGCTGGAGATTTGAGAAGCTCTGAATATAATAGCCTTGGTGGCGCTTGATCAAGGTTGCAAATCTTCCCAGGAAATGCGAGAAGTAACAAGAGAGGGCTGTAATTTAAGCGTGTGTGTGTGTGTGTGTGTGTGTGTGTGTGTGTTTGAGGGTGTCTGTGTGTGGGAGAGAGAGAGAGCGAGTTTCATACCTACAAAACAACTCTCCTGTAAACGTGTTTATAGAAACAAATTTTAGGTTCTGCGAATTATTTACGTAAGTCTAATTGTACCAAGACTAGAAACGAGTTACTCTCAGATACATTCGTTCAAGCCACTTTGCTATAGGCCGATCGACTTTTACTCGATATCGGTTGCGCGTATGCAGTACAAAAACGGTTGGTATGATATTGGAACTTTAAAGCGGAGGCAACTTGTACAAACTCGCCCAGCGCCTTGTATACGTCCAAGATCCAAGAGGACTGCTTGCACCAACTTGCCAAAGTGCCTGGTAGGAAAGGAGGAAGGGCGGGTAAGGTGAGAGAGAGTGAAAGATGAGAGGATAATACATGTACCTTATGTAACATTTCGTATCTGGCGCGCTCTTAAACTTCCGTAGCTTGACCCCTGAAACACGACTGAGGTGATAGACCGCAACATTACTCTGTATTCATTTCCGCGGAAGTGACGGCATAATGCTCACATTCATGTACGAACTCTAGCATGATCTGTGTTTGATTTGATCTCCATGTGGAGATCTCGTTGTGCAATTGGAATGTTGGAAAGAATGACGTAGCATCTTCCATGAGCTTACCAATAATGGTTTTAGAGGAGAGTCGATTTAAAACCTTTGTTCTGCGTGTAATTCAAAACATTGCGAGGAAAATGAGTTTCAGAAACATGACAACAAACGGTTTTTATGCTTTTGTTGTTGCTGTTGTCTGTTGTGTTGTTTGTGTTGTTGTTGTTTGTGTTGTTGTTGTTGTTTTGTGAACCCTCCGAGACAAGCGAAGAGGCTTGATTGAGGAACATGTGGAGCAGATGATGGGAAAAGTTGGAAGAGAATTTAGAGAGAACGGTGCAGACGATACTGTGAAGGGAACTAGGTTGGAGTGAGCACACGTCTTGATTGATCCCGATAAAGCACAGATTTATGAGAAACATAGCTCGGCGACAGTCATCGCATTTCCTTGCAAATTAACCACAGGCCACGGAAATGTTATCCCCTCAGCGCCCCCGGGGGATTAGGCTTGTATCTCCCCCCTGACAGTATATACCCCGACTTGAATAATGCTGGAAGACGGAATAGAATAGAATGAATTTCACAAAATCCGTCGCGCTGTTGTTGCAACTGAACTGCCAACGATAATGCACTGCGTACAATCCCTCCTCCTTCGAGAAATTGATGTAATGCAAGGTACTTCAGATCACCAGCTATTGTATACACTTTTATGCCCAAATATGTGTATGGTTACTAATATAATGATCCTCACAAATTTTTATATGAGAACACCAGTCTCTTATTAAAGTGGGGTTTCTTCATGAAAAACATGAACATTTGCTACAAAAACGCTCACACGCTTACATAGGCATGTTCGCACGAGTGTGTGTGTGTGTTTGTGTGTGTGTGTGTATGTGTGTGACAGCAGAGTTGAATACGTGATTACATAATATCTTATGAATAAAAAGCTACTACTTATGTGTCATCTTATTCCATGGAATCGAAGAAGTTTCTAAGTTGCGTGCAACGGCGCGTAACCGACCTCACCGTTCGTCTTTTTCCTCGTTATCATACTATTCATGTTCCCCGATTGCGAATGTAACAAAACTAAAAGGAAAACGAAGGAATAAAAAGATAAAGAAAAACAGAACGAACAGAAAGACAGAAGAGAAAAATGACCGATGCACTTTAGGGAAAGTGATAGATCACATACCCCTTTTCTGGAAATAGTCTTGCGATTTTTCCATCTTCTGCGTGCATGTTGCGATGGATATTGTGAGGGTGGGACGAAAGAGAAACACACACACACACACACACACCCACACACACACACACACACGCACACAAGCGGAGTGATCGATGCTTTGGCAAATATTGGTCCGGCGGCAAACTGCATCCTTTCCAACTTCTTTAACCTTCGATTTGAAGAGCGGAGAGGGAGAGGAAAATGAGCTGTGGGGTACAGGAAGGGGGAACCAGCAACATTATTTTTGAAATGTCCGTTCTTGAGAAAGTATCTCAACAAATTTATATTGTGAGCACACAGTTTGAAAGGAAAAGTTATCATCGATCACGTCTCGTTAGTTTGTTGGATTTTTATTTCTTATTTGAAATCTACTTTGTTATCTTGTTTAAGTGTGGTTAAACGTGAACAAACAATTTAACTTCATGAAGAGCAATCAAAGCATGTGCAAACGTGAACCAAAAAGCAAGTTCACAAGAGTGACATTAGTCAAAGAGAGAGAGAGAGAGAGAGAGAGGAAATATTAACTTGTTTAGCACCAAAGTTATCAAAGCATGAGTTACGGAGTAAAACAAAAAATACATAATATGCTGCGGCCAGAATATCTGATCTGAATAGAAAGATATCTTAAAATGAATCTGTGTTTTCCGAAGGGAAGAAACTACAGATAAGTAAACAACGCGCCTTTCAACAAAATTTGCAAAAGAAAGTAAGAAAGAATTAAAAAACCCTCAAACACTTAGCGTATATACTTGAAGACACAAAGACACTTTGCATGACAACATTACGTAAATTTGCCTGCGATTTTCCCGATCTTTAACATACATATTATGATATATACATACATCAAAACCTATATGTTTAAATATCTTGTTTTTCTTCAAATCAAACTTTCCGCGATTCCCTGACCGCTTTAAACCACTTCTCTGGAACACCTTTAAAATAAAGACAATACAATCACTGATACTTGTCTGAACCTAACAATGAAAAAAAAAAGGATAAGAATAATGAGAAAACAGAAACAAATGTATAGAAATAAAAAAAAATCGTGTCCGTTGCATAATCAAGGTAGTCCTAAAACGTTGACCCCTGTAACTATTATTCGTGTCAAGAGCTTTTAGTCTGCACAATTATATTCGGCATGGTGTTTTCAGCATATCAAATCAGGGACTGGACCATAAATTCAAAGATTGTATTGATCTTGCCTGTTTATATTCGGAAACAACACCTGCTGTCTTCTTTGGAAAGTATTATTCACTTCTAAAACAACTTGGAGCTCTTAGGTACGACCAGTGGAAAGAAAACAAAAACACCCACAAACCTTCCAGTGATTTTTGACACGCTTATCCGAAGCCATCAATAAACTTTATTCGTTGATAATGGGAACACAGTTTTAAGCCGTAAATGCATCCGAATTATCATGTGATGCTTATAGCACGGATTAGGATTTTCCATTGGAATTGCGATTTTGCAAGCATGACATCATTAACTTTTACGAGGTGCACGGGACGCCTCTGGAAAAACTTAAATTTCTGACAAATGCTGTTTACCAATGATTGTCAATTACTCTGGTTAGGCTCCTTGTTTAAAGTGATACCCACGCAAAAAAAGCACAGCGGCTGAAAAAAAAAAAAAAAAAAAAAAAAGGCCCCGCCCCCAAAGGATAACTAAAGATGAGGTGCTTACAATATTCTAAGCAATTTGGATGTTCGCATTCGGTTAAATTATCGTTTCCTGTCTACAAATGGCACCTCACGTGAAAAGAAAAATGGTACCGCTGTTGTTCCAAACAAGAAATGGGCAAATTCTGTATAAGACAATCATTTTTTTTTTTTTATAGCTATAGAAGGTTCAACGCGTGTGCTTTGATGAAATGTGGGGCAAAAGACATGGAGCTGCTCCAAGCACGACAAGAATCTTCGATAGGATTTAGGACGGAAGATGATGAAAGGAAAATGACTGAATATGACTGCAATGTAAACCATTACAGGTATTATTTGAGCCAATGTGAAGTTGTTGGGGGGGGGGGGGAGGGCTATAAAGAATGGCGAAAACACAAGCGGAGAAACGAAAAGAAGCATTTTCTTCTTTATCGTTTTTTTTTTTCAAGTACTGTAAAGGGAATGCGAATGATCCATATGCTCTATATTTTCTTCCCTCGATTCTCTTTTCTCCTTATCTTGCTTTAATTGCAAGAAGAGAGAGAGAGAGAGAGAGAGAGCGAGAGAGAGAGAGAGAAAGAAAGAAAGAGAGAGAGAGAGAGAGAGAGCGGACTGTTGATGACTATTATTATTAAACTAGCGACTAATTCTAAGGTGTAAATTGCTTAAATGTTGTGGCGTCAAGCCGTAGCCGCTAATCACAAAATTAACAGTAGAATCATCGAGAAACGAAAGTAAATCAAACCAACCAATGACTACAGCTGGTAGATAAGATATGATGGGGTTTAAAGGAGCAATGACATATAAATACATAATATATCATAATGTATATAACCCTATTCTGGACGGCTTAAATGAGGCCGGGACTTAAAGTCAAGCTCGCTTCATCATCCTTGTTCGATGTTTACAGACAAGAAGATAACTCAAATGAGTTGAGGTAAACCTTCACGAAATCGGGCATTATGCGAAGGCAAGGCTATGCTATACGTGAGCTATCTTCGTTTGTAACGTTAAACGCATACTCAGTACATCAATCATTCACAGGCCTCTTCGGCGCATTCGATTAGCGATAGTGCAGATAATGTGAACGCAGTAAGAACTCCGCTCTAGATTTCGTCTTTCCCTTCAAAGTTTGTCGTGCGTAGCTTTGATGATTCATGACAGTTCACACACACACACACCAACAAACACACGCACGCACACACACAGACACACACATAGAAAGAAATTATCCGCTTCTTAGAACCTAAAATACAGTATGTAACAAAACATGACCACATCATCAAATGGTGCATTATCTAAAAAGCGGCCGCTGTTATTACTATTCAAGCAACGTTACTTTCAAGGGTCCAGTTTAATCCAGACACGCTTAGATGCACTCTACTGCTAATAGGAATAGCTTAATATTATACCCAGGGGTGTTTTGACGATGTCTGGTCGCTGTTGCGGTGTAATTGCACTCTTTGTTGATACTATTCTCTTTTTATTCTTTGTGAAGTGCTAGTAGGATATAGGACGGACCTCAAGTTGAAAGTGAATAAGTTGTATTTTTTTATCGTATAGACACGACGTCACGTTACCGCATCAATTTTTGTTGTATTATCTATTTCCTTGCCTAATCCTAGCGCAAAAAGAGGAACAACGAGAGAATAAACTGATTATTGCATCATTTCATGACAATGATTTGTGTGATGATTTATTACATGAAAAGGAGGTGAAAAATGTAATGGATTATTCTATAACATGGCTGATACATACAGGTGTTACCTTAAGACATACTTTACCCTAATCAGTATAAACACTTTCTTTGTACCATGAAAATTCCACTTACATTTCGCTTCATTTCAATTTTATTTCCAAAGTCTCATTAAAATGCAAAGAAGAAAAGTAAGGACATAACATTGAATTGGATTACAATATACAAAAAAAAAGAAAAGAAAAGAGATAGGTGATAATATACTATACTGTATATATATATATATATATATATATTATATATATCGATTATATATATATATATATATATATATATATATATATATATATTATAGAGAGAAAAAAAAATCACATTCTAAGAGAGAATGTGAAGGAGCTGGAAGAGCCAATAGGCGTTTCTACGGCTGAGCTCCCATTTTGGGTCTTATTTTACATTTTGAACTAAAGTTAAGAAGGGACATTAGGAAAAAGCAAAAACAACAACAACAAAACCAATTAAAACAAACAGCAATAAACAAAACAAAACAAAAACAGGTAAACTATGGTGGGCAGATGAAGGATACCGCTAGAAAAGAAATACCTTTTCGGTTAAATTTCCGCGGATGCTATACTTATTCCCTTGTTGCCTTCCCACAGTTTTCATGTTTATGCGAGCATGTTGCAGTCCGGAAAATAACCAACGTCTCGCGTCTCAACGGCTTGATTTGAAACGCAAGTAATCATCAGATAATGGGGTCACACATAATCCTGTGTCCTGTCTCTTGCTGCAAGTCATTTGTGGTGTTGTGTTACCACCAACACGGTTGCGACTAATTTCAGTCCTGCTATCCAGTCGATCATTTCAAGTGATGGAGGATTTATTACAAGACATTATCGATAAGAATGCGCTACCTTATCTACTGCCGTATGCATCTCCATCTACATGTTCTATGTCCACCTACTTTTCCTCACTTATACCTACTACCTCTCCCTCTCTCTCCCTCTCTTTCTCTCTCTCTCTCTCTCTCTCTGTCTGTTTTCTTTTCCAAGTCTCTTGTTAAGGCTATTTTTTGTTCTTTTTAAAGGGTGGTGCTTTTAGTGTGTGCGTGTGTCTGCTGCAGCGGTGTGACTGAAATGATGTTTTCTGAGTTAAACCATGTTCGAGTGCATTTTTTGTGTCCTGTCGGTAAATATTACCCATATGCAAGCACGAATCGTCTCTCCCTCTCCCCCCTCCCTCTCTCTCTCTTCTCTCCTTCATACGTTTCACGCTACTTCTTTTAGCTTGTGAGTACTCAAGCAAACGGGAGGAACGAAAATTGTAAGAGGATCGCGATTGAGGCGTGCTAAAAAGGTGCCTTCTATGTCATGAAATCATCAGTAGCAGGCCATTCTGTGTGTTTGTCGACCAAATAATCCGCTAGAACGCGACATTCCCTCTCTTTTTTTTCCTTAGGAAGTGGAATAAGAAAAAGAAAAAGAAGCCCCGAGCGTGTGTGTGCCCGTATATGCCCTTTGTTATTTTACTCATTTTCTTTTCTAAATTAATTTTATTAAATTACCCACATCTCTACAAGCTTGTCTTTAACGTGGGCCTCCCTTTTCCAAAGACAAAATGATTTTGATCAAATCATACTTACACATTTCTATGTATGAATATATGGTATCATACTTTTGAATTCAATTTCAATTTCAATTTATATAATTTCATACTTCTTATAAATACATCAATATTACATAAAAAATAATAGCACAAGCGTTGTACCTTTTCAATAATGTACAAAACAAACAAAAACAATATGCATACATACATGAATCCGCCTGTTATCATACAGAGTAATAATAATGATAACTGGTCGAAATCGAAATCGGGTTTAACAAAAAGAAGTATGACGGGACCTACATGAAAGCAAGCTTGTTTGGCTGTAAGCCCCGAATAATCAGTGTTTGTGAAAGAGAAACGGAGAACGGATAGAAGTTAAGACCAAGTGATTTCATTATATAATTACAATAATTAAGATTTTAAAAATTCCACCCAAATGACATTTGAAATATCGCCGACGCCAATGCAAACTTTACTACGTTGCTGTCGTCGTAAGATGTAAACTTACTAACGTAGGACACTGACTGCTGTCTGCAACGTGAATAAAAAGTATAACGCTGCCTACTTTCAACTCAGTATCAGTGATCTCACCTTGAGGTAATGCAACGATTCCATTGAAATGCTGTCCTTCCAGGAATCCTATTGAGCCACTTCCCGCTATGATTGGAGAAATGGGGGGGGGGGGGATGGTAAAGGGGGAATGTCAGTAACTGTAGAGTGGTTTTGCTAACCTCCTTGTTGTCTTAAGAGGAGCACACAACGAACATCCTAACAAAGCAGGTTTTCTTTCTTTTGAAATGTCAAAGTTTATCCGCCTGCAAACGCAGAATCGAAAATATATAATAAGCGATACCACACTATCGTCATAAGATGTGAACTTACTAACGTAGGCCACTATTGGCTGCAATGTCATGTAATGTGTAAGACAGAATAACGCTGCCTACTTTCAGCTCAATATCCCAAGAAAGCTATTTTTCTCTTGAAATATCAAAGTTTATATCCCTGTTAACACAGATTCGGAAATCTATCTTGATTATAAACTATGCTACACTATCGTTATTAGATATGAACTTACTAACGTATGACACTACTGGCTGCAATCACATCGAATGTGTAAAACAGAATAACATTGCCTACGTTCAACTCAATTTCCCAAGAAAGCTATTTTAGTCTTTTGAAATGTCAGAGTTTGTACCCATGTTAACACAGATTCGGAAATCTATCATGGTTATAAACTGTACTACACTATTAACTTACTAACGTAGGACACTACTGGCTGCAATATCATCGAATGTGTAAAACAAAATAACTCTGCCTACTTTCAACTCAATATCCCAAGAAAGTTCTTTTTTTTTCTTTTTAAATGTCAAAGTTTATATGCCTGTTAACACAGATTGGGAATTGCGAAAGCGGTTTAGCGTCATCAAAAGAACTTATGGACCTGCACAGTAGCATTCTTTGCAATACATAGGCTTTATCACGCATACGCTGCAATAGTTATGAACACACATACACACAGACAACACACACATATATATATCACTCTTCAAAAGACTTTCTCATTTGACATTTACAAAGCGGGTCAAGGATGAATGGAGTATGATTATCTTGTGCCACTCTTCCCGTGAGCTAGAAACTCCCTAGATGTTTCCATGACAATTTCTTACCTCTCTCAGAATCTCTGATACAATGAACAAATTTACTACATTACAAAGTATCTCCTCGAGAGAGTATAGGCACATGCTATGCATCTCGATAGAAAATAGCTAATGTCCCGTGAAACTTGTGCCTTTGATAATCACGGAGTGAATAAGACGCTAAAGCTTCTATTATAGGACGACTTTATATCCAACACATCAAAGCTCATAGTTGGGTTTTCAGTCGATTTCAGTCAGTGAAGGGATATTTTCAGCAAGTTCGTATTCAGCAAATGTCAAAATCGTTTGGCTGGCAATAAACCATAATAGCAGAGAAAAAGAAAATCTGTTCAAACAGCATGATTCGACGCAAAACCCGAGATAGCCTTAGGTTGGAGGGGGGAGGGGGGGGGGGGGCAGGGAGAAAGAGAGAGAGAGAGAGAGGGAGCGCAAGAAGGAGATAGGGATAAACTGAAAATGTACGCCGCACACTAGTGACCAATTAAAGGGAAAACGTAGTTCTCTTGTGCCGGTATTTGCTGTAATGTATACAGTTCATTATGTGTGAAAGAACAGCATGATAACATGATAACCGATGGGTAATGACGAAAATGGGAAATATTAACCAAAAATGTTTGCCGGAAATACTCAGTCTCAGAGCTGACCCGAACATGGTTGCTAGGCAACGTTTTGCATTCGATTACATATTGTACATTGATTACAATATATTGGGCCATAGCGGTATTCATCACGCGCGAGAGTGAATTGTATGCTGCTATTTCTGCATGCGATTCAATACTACCGCTTGGACACGATTCAATCATCACCGCAATAGTACAGTTCTATAACACCCACTACTAAACGGGGGGGGGGGGGGGGGGGGAGGAGCTTTCGAAAGAAAAGTCAGCATACAGACTTTTAACAAGTTAAAGAAAATCGAAAAAATACTATAAAAATAGCTCATTATCCCGCAGACAAGTTTCATGGTAGAGCTTTCCGATACAATATTGCAAGCAAATTTCAGTTGGGAAAAGATGAATTTTGTGCTCTTACGAGAATGCTACAACATACAAAATGTATAAGCTTATACACACAAATCAATGTGCAAAGATATAGCAGACTATATAGACCATGTTACTTCCCCCCCCCCAAAAAAAAAAAGGAAGAAGAGTGGAAGAGAAGAGAAGAGAAGAGACGGGAGTGAGATATAAAAAAAGAAAGAAAGATAAAGTAGCTACGGTAAGGGGTTTAAAGGGTGGTGGGCGTGTAAAAACAGAGACGAAGAAGAGAAGTGGGAAATAATTAGTCTACAATATCAAACTCGGCCAAAGTTTCTTTACTTATTGGTATACACTACTACAGAGTTAACGAGATAGTAATTGGGTTTTCAGAGGCCAGAGCGCCGCGCTTTAAAGCTTCTATAGTTCATGCTCCTTTCTCTTTGCATGTAATTTTCGTTCGCCGAAGTAGTTAATCATGGACGCCGTTGGTATGGTAAAGTAACGATGATTTTATTAGCGTGACGGCCAAAGTGCATCAAATTGAGCCCATTTCACACACCAGCGGGTTCTCTCAATATTGTCCTATTTACCCAGGGGATAGTCTCTTTAGTATTTAGCGCGGCTCTTCCAAAGGAGCCCGCCGTTAACGGTACCTCGCCACTGCTAGGCTAGGCTACCAGGTACTCGTTTTAACACTTTGGTTGGGTCAAGGGGGATAAAGGGGGGGGGGGGGGGGAGAGGTGTAGCAAAGGTGTTGGCCGCGGAGTGTAGAAATCAGGCAGAAATTTGTCGGCATCAGTTCGGGGCGTCATCCAACGTATCTCTTGGACCACTCAAGTGTATAGATTACGATGACCTTCGCGACGATTGGTCAAAAGTATCAAATGAGAATACAAATGAAGAACAAAGAACTGTCATGTCAACAGCACAATGGTATCAACAACAGCAAGAAACACCAAACAAAGTCAAATTGACCAAGCAATAAGGATATGTTTGATAGAGTTATAGATCAAACATTATTTGGAGCCGCAATAAAGTTTGCCTAATATCAGTAGTAATGGCGTACCTATGAAGCTGGAGGTGTTGTCCCTGTTAATGGATGAAATATTGTTTGGAGCCGCAATGAAGATTGCTTAATATCCGTAGTAATGGCGTACCTGTAAAAGGCTGGCGGTGTTGTCCCTGTTAATAGCTATGACTTGACAATACACAAAAAGCTTTACAGCAATTATTTCTCTCTTTGCAAGCATCATTCTCCTTGTGACAGCCGCCCTGTATAAAGGGCAGACACATCGAGGCAGAGAGCTGTCCTCCCGGGGCGTCGTCCCGACTTTTGTTTTGCCTCTGCCCGTATTATTGCAGCGTGCAACAGGCTATGCGTCACGGCGTGGTGTCACGCTCTCAGCTTACAGCACATTCACCCTCAGGTCATAACATACTACTCCTTCGGTTTCTATTTACCTTCTCACTCCCACTCTCTTGCTCGCCCCTCTCTCTCTTCCTTCCTCCCACACATTGCTTTCTCTTCCCTTCTCTCTCTCTTCCCTCTCTTCCCTCTCCCCCCCCCCCCTCTCCCTCTCTCTCTCACACACACACACACACACACACACACTTTCTGGCTACATATTCTTCTCTTCTCTATCTCTATTTACGTTTTCTCTCCTTCTATCTTTTCTTTTCTCGCTCTCTCATTTTTTTTCGTCTCAAACATCTATGTCATGTTCTCCTCAAACATCTATCTATATCTATTTCCTCTACCAAACCAAAATGTCTCAAGCGTCCGCAGGGAATGTTTGTTTCGTATAATTTCCATTCGGGGTCCAGGAGCGGTTCCCGCGAGCGACGGGGTTAAGACGTTTTGGAAGAGCTATCCCGAAGCGACGGAGCAAGACGCCGTGCTTATATTCCGTAATAGCGAAGTCCTCACTCCAACAGAATATTTCTGGAGATGAGGAGGAAATTTAATTGATTGACCAAGTCGACTGTTGAGATTTGCCCCAGGCGGTTTTTTGTTCGTACGGCGCGGGTCATCATCCACGTAGAAAATGCAACGATGCGGAAAGAAAAGGCTGAGGAAGAATGGGGGAAAAGAATCTCCGAGTGAGAATAATCGAATCACTGTTTCCATCGAACCCAATTAAAGTGGGATTTCCCTTCCCTCCATAAAAACCAAGCACGCATGCCATCCCCAGTCGTGTGCCAATGAACGTCTGTATCTTCTCACGTCGTGAAGTCTTGCCCATTGCCAAGGTTTGAAACTAAACTCTTCGATGTGCGTGGTTTGGCCCAAAGAAATCGAACTTTATTCTCCGCAGAAAAGACCACAAAATTAACATTTTTGTCCCCGATTCCAGGTTTTTACTGTTGTCGATTTTGTGTGTGCGTGTAGATGACGGTGCCATAGCGAAATCGTGGTCGTACAATAGACCTGTTATTGTCAGGTTGAAAAACCTTTTCTTACATAATTATATAGGATTCACAAACACATAAAAATTGCATGCATACATACACTTGTGCACACAAACTTTGAGAAATATGTACAATGTATGTATGTATGTATGTATGTGTATGCATGTCTGTATGAATTTTGTGAGTATTCATTTGTCTCAAGTGATGAATATGACGGCGCATCATAAAAGCCATCAAAAAATCACATGACCTGATTAGTTCATGGGGACTCAAATAATAGAAAAAGGAAAGCCTTTAGTCAATTCATAGTTTTTTACCTTTTCTGAAAGAGCGAGGCTTTTTTGATATTTTATAATGTTTGAGATCACGGAAACGAATGGGAACTTATCTTTTTTTTTCAGTTTCCTTTTCTTAGAACACTTTGTTTTGGTCTGACTTAGGCTTTTGTGAGATTTGCGGATTCGGAGCACTAGAAACCCTTCAAATACTTTTCACTTTCAACTCTAATAGACAGGGCAGAGCCAGGCAAAAACTGCCTTTTTTTCCAGTCAAGGTTTTCTCACTTGATTCTGGTACTTTAGACCATACTTAACAAAATAAGCTTCTGCGCCATCTTGAAATCTGTCCCAAATCCAAGATGGCCGCCAAATATCCAAAATGGCCGCCAGAGGACCTAAAAAGTGCCTTCTGTGGTTAAGATTTGTCTGGGGATGGGTTTTTTTTTTACTCTATTTGATGATAAATGGTAAGAGGAATAAGATTCAGTGAATTAGAATTAAAATCAGTTTCTTTTTTATTGCGAAAATCCAACATGGCCGCCAGACGCAGCTGCCGAAATTAATAAATGTCATAATAACCGGAGGGCCAAACCCTAAAAACTTGCTTACTTAACAAGTGAGTTCCACTCTCTCTACAAACTAAGTAGACCATGCTTATTTTCAAATTTTTATTGTAAAAAACAACATACCACTGGTCTACCTCAAAAAACTTGTTGCGAAAGCCTCCAAATCCAAAATGGCGTCCAAGATGGCCGCCATATTTACTGAATTTGCTATTTGAAAGATAGAATTTGATAGAAACATCAGATTTCAACAATTGTGATGTCATATGAAAGAGAATAACATTTCCTACAAGTTGATACCATTTTTGTGGGCGATTGTGATAACTGAATTGAGATATAAAGGAAAAACACTCATTTCTTGATATTTTTCTGAAAAAAGGAAAATCATGAAAATGCTTGATTGAGCATAAATCAGAAAAAGACGGAAGGATTATCTTGAAACGTTTTTAAGAATTTTGCTTAACATAGAATTAATATTTGGAGAAAATTAGGGGTCACCACCATTTGCGGTTCAGGAGTTATAATGTCTCAAACTTGAAAACTCACTATGTAAAAATTTCCACTTTAGCTGTGACAAGACCTTGTTGGTCGTAAAGAGAGTCTGTACGCGCCAAGACTACTACACGCACCACTGGCACTGACGCTTGCAGCAGTGCCAGCGGTGCATGTAGTAGTCTTGGTGCGCGCAGACTTTTTTGACAAACAAGAGTTTGTGCCTGCAAACTAACTTTTCATACCAAGTGGTAGCTCAGGTGACGCTGATCGTTATTATTTCAAAGTAGATTGTTCTGATATGTTTTTATGCCTCCGCCAACGAAGTGGCCGGAGGCACTATGTTTTCGGGTCGTTCGTCCGTCCGTCCGTACGTACGTCCGGACGTCCGTCCCGTTTTGTTTTTGTCGATATCTCAAGAACCGTGTTGTGGTTTTACATCAAACTTGGTATGAGGGGATATCCTGGGGAATAATCCTTTGTTTGTATTTTAGGGTCATGGGGTCAAAGGTCAAAGGTCACAGGTTATTTTGTGAAAAAAAGGTTGAAATTTCATGTTTTTCTCCATATCTCGGAAATGGTTAAAGGTATCTTCATGGAACTTAGTATATATATGCTTGTACCGATGGGCAGTGATTATCTAGGAAAGTTGGGGGTCATGGGTCAAAGGTCAGGGGGGTCAAAGGTCAAGGTCAACTCCTCAAAATATCACTACTTATATTTATGCAATGCCTGAAGGTTTGTTTTTTTAACTTGATGTATGCATGTATTACCAAATATATATTCTGTGGGAAGTTTTTGCCAAAAGGTCAAAAGTCAAAAGGTCAAAGGTCAAGTGAAAGTGCTTAATTGCACTTTTTCCTCCATATCTCGAAAGTAACTCAAGGTATCATCATGAAACTTACATATCTATGCATGTTCTATTAGACCTGACAGTGACTCTCTTTGGAAATGTGAGGTCAAAGGTCAAAGGCCAGGTTTAGATAATGCTATTTTACCATTTGATACTGAAATTATACTTTTTCTCAATACCTTGAAAATTACTCAATGCATAAACTTATAAAAGGGTCAAAAGTCAAGTAAAAATCATCAGTTCCCCAAATACCTGCACTGACGTTTTAATCATTCATCCAATTGAACCTAGTTCTAGGAAAGTGAACATTTAGCACATTTGTGGCAAACCTGTCATTTTAATATTTTGCCAATTGTGTGAAACTGTCATCACACATTGTCAAGACATTGATTTGTGGCAAACCTGTCATTTTAATATTTTGCCAATTGTGTGAAACTGTCATCACACATTGTCAAGACATTGTACTATAGACCTATTAGGAGAACCATGCATTATGGCGGAGGCATACCAGTCGCCGTAGCGACATTTCTAGTTTTTTATACTAAGCTGTCAACAGTTATCAATGTTATGGTCTTGAAAAGAAATGGTGATATCTCCGTATGTTTTAGGCTTCATTATATATATATATATATATATATATATATATTTTTTTTTTTTTTACATGGTAGAATGTTTTGTGATACAACTAACCTGCACATATAAATCGAATGTGATATCTCTTCCAATGATAAACGATACCTTTAGTGTGTTGCGTCAGAGTCAAATCTTGATTAATAATTTGATATATTTTTAGAATTTCTTGTATTGCTGTCTATCATATATATTGTCCTTGTTTAAACCATATTGAGGGTTTATTTATTTATTTATTTTTTTTTGGGGGGGGGGAGGGGTGGAGCTCATTATAGTGTTTGGGTAAGGCCCGATCTTTGATTTAAAAAAGAAATGCTTCTGTATCAAAGATATGCTTTTGTACTTGTATGTTACTCTGCTGTTGTAGAAACGTGAATGATGATGGCATATTATGTGTAATAATATCTGATCCGTACATGTCCTTGAAAGCCCTTCTGATCCGAGCACCCCCCCCCCCCCCGAAAAATCCGACATGGCGGCAATTTCTCAAAGTTGCTTTTAAATGTGTTGTGCGAAAATACTTTTCAGTATATTGTTCAAATAACACTGTCCAAAATGATTATTCATGCTGTATATTCACATTTCTGAGGGGCCCACATTCTACAAGACTTGTCTTTTTAGTGGGTCCCTCCATTTTTCGAATTATCCACAATGTTTACTTACTTCAAATCACTCGAGTTTTATGATAATCTGTAATGATTGTAAGGTGCTACAATTATTGTATTCTTTTCATCTTACATAGTTTTGAGCACCTAATTTTCTGTTACCAAAAAAGAAGTGATGTTTATATGTTCTTGTCGAAAAATGAAATAAAACATTGAATTGAACCGAATTGAATTGAATTTACAAATAAGCATGCTGAAAGTGTATTCACTGTGAATAGATTTTTCTTACATCGTTTTAGGCTGATTTCATGTGGGTTATAGTGTCAAAATTGAATTGAACTAATGCCATTGGTAGATGCTTTCACATTTTAGATATCAGGATCACTCGAGAGTGGAAATGTTCATTTTCATTCCTTTTAGAGTGATCTCAGGGATCACTCAAAGAGTGACGAGTGATCCCTAAGGTCACTCTAAAATGAGTGAAAATGAAAATTTTCACTCAAAATTCACTCCAATTTTACTTTGAATTTACTGATTTCCGTTATTAACTCCTTCAAAAATGAAACTTCAACTCGATTTTTTTTTCTTTTTCGGAGTAGAATATCACTGGTTTTTAAAATATCTCCATAAAAACCCATGACGGTTTGAAATAGCACTACAATGTTCAAAATATATAAAAACTATAAATAGATAGCACAACAGACAAAATTGTACCAAAATTAGAATAATACATTTAATTTGGCGCAATAAACTATGTCAACTTTGATGGCCTGCAATCTAGAAGTTTTTGAGTGATTGATCCAAATTTTGTTTTAAACTTTCTATAGCATGGTTGTTTCAAGCTTCTACCTCTATTTGAAAGACATTTTTTGCTTCATCTCATCTGCTCCAGAACAATCTACTTTGAAATGATAGCGATCAGCGTCACCTGAGCTACCACTTGGTATGAAAAGTTAGTTTGCAGGCACAAACTCTTGTTTGTCGAAAAAGTCTGCGCGCACCAAGACTACTACACGCACCACTGGCACTGCTACAAGCGTCAGTGCCAGTGGTGCGTGTAGTAGTCTTGGCGCGTGCAGACTCTCTTTACGACCAACAAGGTCTTGTCACAGCTAAAGTGGAAATTTTTACATAGTGAGTTTTCAAGTTTGAGACATTATAACTCCTGAACCACAAATGGTAGTGACCCCTAATTTTCTCCAAATATTAATTCTATGTTAAGCAAAATTCTTAAAAACGTTTCAAGATAATCCTTCCGTCTTTTTCTGATTTATGCTGAATCATGCATTTTCATGATTTTCCTTTTTTCAGAAAAATATCAAAAAATGAGTTTTTCCTTTATATCTCAATTCAGTTATCACAATCGCCCACAAAAATGGTATCAGCTTGTAGGAAATTTTATTCTCTTTCATATGACACCACATTTGTTGAAATCTGATGTTTCTATCAAATCATCTTTCAAATAGCAAATTCAGTAAATATGGCGGCCATCTTGGACGCCATTTTGGATTTGGAGGCTTTCGCAACAATTTTTTTGAGGTAGACCAGTGGTATGTTGTTTGTTACAATAGAAATTTGAAAATAAGCATGGTCTACTTAGTTTGTAGAGAGAGTGGAACTCACTCGTTAAGTAAGCAAGTTTTTAGGGTTTGGCCCTCCGGTTATTATGACATTTATTAATTTCGGCAGCTGCGTCTGGCGGCCATGTTGGATTTTCGCAATAAAAAAGAAACTGATTCTAATTTTAATCCACTGAATCTTATTTCTCTTACCATTTATCATCAAATAGAGTAAAAAAATCCCATCCCCAGACAAATCTTAACCACAGAAGGCACTTTTTAGGTCCTCTGGCGGCCATTTTGGATTTTTGGCGGCCATCTTGGATTCGGGACAGATTTCAAGATGGCGCAGAAGCTTATTTTGTTAAGTATGGTCTAAAGTTCCAGAATCAAGTGAGAAAACCTTGACTGGAAAAAAAGGCAGTTTTTGCCTGGCTCTGCCCTGTCTATAATAACTTTTGAAAGGATGATGCTGTTGCGCTAGAAGTTAGTATCGGTCATGAATAGAAACTTGCATCATTTTGTTTTTCGTGGACTGCAATGTTATGCACATTATTTACTGCCACACTGCGAAGCTCTGATATTATCACATTCATTTGATGGAAATCACTGATAAATCTTTGAAACATTCGTCATATACTTTATGGCCTTTTGCAGTACTCTTGAAAACCTAAGTCATTTGTGAAATGATAATGTGTCCTACAAAGTGCTGCTAAGGCATTCAATTGTAGTTGCAGCAGAGGCATTATAATAATATTGTATAGCTATTCATTTATGAAATTGCGACAGAAGTACCATCATTAAATATTGATGTCCATCAATTATTTGTAAGCCGTCGGCGCCGGGTTCGTTTCGTTGGTCCACATATACGACGCTACGATGAACGCGGGCTTATTGATGCTGGAGTACGTTTAAAGGGATTTTTTTTTCGGGGGGGGGGGGCAGAGGATGGAAAATTGGCGTGCCAAATTACTTCAGCCACTAGCGACTTGTCATCATCCTCGACAAAACAACCGCAATTCTTTCTTTTTTTGTCATTTTGTCCAAAGTTTGCGAACGAGATAAACTCCCTGTTGATTATCTACATTCGCACACTTTATGATGTCAAATGCGTGGTAGACTTTTGTTTTGTTTTGACAAAATACTAATATCATGTTAAACTGCATATATAAAATAATGAATTGCAATTAATTGCTTAGGAGTGCGGGGTGATCTGCAGTAATTTGCTGCAGTGGCATTGCCCCATTGCAATGAATAATTTGCGAAAACGTATAGACAAAAACAAACAAGCAAGGCAACGAAGCAAGCAGACTTTAGAGAGCTGATAAAAATCAAATAAAGCAAAACAATTAAAGCTAGAGGCGTGCTGTCTTTTTATGTGAATGCTGCGATATTAGTTGGACGCATCAGTGAAATGTGAGGAAAATCTGAAAATCCGTTGTGTTATGAGTTCTTAAAATTTCGATGCCGCCATTGCTGGACGAGGAGACTTCAATGATTCGTGATGTCACTTTTGAACAACGATATAAAGAAAATACAAAGATAAGTCCATAGAATGAAATCTTTTTATGAAAAGTACACATTTACCTGCTATCTGGGATAGGTAAGGCAAGTGCGCTTTCATTATGCATGAAAAGTGAAAGTATGTTGAAATTTCTCTATTATTATTTCTTCATTCCGTTGTTCTGCTGCTGGTAACATAAATGTCATGCAAACATAATGCTAATTCATTGGATGACTATTATATGCATTAGCAATTCTGTAGATTGAGTACGGCATGACAAGAAACGTGGAATATACTTCACGTTATCTATCAATTTCATTCCTCGGTCAAAGTCTCACATGGCTACTGTCCTTTGAACACATTTCGAAGACTTAAAAACATCCCCTTTCTACAATGAATATAATAACATCCTAATTTGATGTAAGGCAAAACTGACTTAAAAGGAAGAGTCCGTCTGAAAAATGTGATCGACAATTCTTATGACGTGATATTAATTTTTGTTTACACCTTTATTTGTTTGCAGTGTAAATGTATATTTGTTTACAGTGTAAACAAATAAAGGGTGTAAACAACTTTACTACTAACACTAACTACTACTAACAACTAAAACGATTTTTCCCCCTCAGTCCTGCTTTATAGTATATCCGGTGGTCGGAGACTTGAGTAATTGTGACCGTGCACCTCAAAACGAACATAAAGTCGCACACACTGATTTTGCGTGAGGACTGAAAATAAGTGAAATGGGTCAACCTAGCCGAACTTGACTTTTTCATATTTTCTGAAAGAGCGGGTCTTCTTTTACATTATGCTAAAATTTGGTATCATAAAACGGGCAGGAAAGTGTGTTTTTTTTTCAGCAGTTTATCTCGAACATTTTTGGTAGAATAGTGTGATTAGGTGTGTCTTTAGAATCCCTTTTTCATTTCTGAAAACCTTGTCCACACTCTTCACTTTCAACTCTAATAACTTTTAAAAGGATAGGGCTACTGCTTTGAAAGTTAGCATTAATTATGGACAGAATGTGTTAATGTGGCATGCTTAATTTCAATTTAATTTGATAATTCCTTCATTGTTATTACTCTGGTGGTTTACTTCCTGTTTTTTGTCCCATTCATCGCACAGCCAGCACGGTTTGGTAAAGATTAAGCGCTTGAATAGACACTGTACATCAGAGCCTCTTTTCTCAGTTCACACTTTTCCTGAGTTTGTGCTTTCTTTCCAATATTTAGATAGGTTAGGGGAGTCTATTTGATTTGAGTTATACATCATTTTAAAGCTTAAAGCCTGCTCTTTCAGAATATGGTCTTAACTAAAAATTCATGTCTGGCGACTTTTTGTTTGTTTTGAGGTGCAGGGTCACAATTATTTTCGTCCCGTCCCTTTCTATAGTCTACACGACAGTAACATGAAAGATCAGATTTAAACGGTGGCAATGAAATAAATAAATGAAGTCTGCCCTCAGACTCATCCAATGTACTTCCATTCAATTCCATCTCCAAAATATGCATTAATGCCGTTTGAGCATCATAACATTGGAGAAGAGTGCTTCTTAAGAAAACCATGTTTTTAGCATTAGTTCTGAAAAAAAAGGAGAATAGAGATGAAAATGAATAATTAAAACCTACGATTCATGCTACGCACTTAACTCTTCAGATGGAGAAAGCCGATTTACCATGAACCTAAGTTGGTGGTTGCCTCAAGCGACACTCATGCGGCATAAATACATGTAAACGACTTTGTCTCATCAAGTCAAAGGCCCATCTCACACCCAAAGAGAGAAAGAGAGAGAGAGAGAGAGAGAGAGAGAGAGAGAGAGGAAGAGAGAGAGAGAGAGAGAAAGAGGGAGGAAGAGAGAGGGAGAGAGAGAGGGTGGGGTGGTATTTGGAGAGCGCTCTTACCCGTTTTTAGCAAACGGTGATGCGGAATTCTTGATTCATCGCTCAGAAACGGCGTTCACAGCTCGCTCTCCCCAAACACAGACTTATAGTTCTTCCTGAATTCCCAATGCATTGAGAAAAAATGAGAGCTGCAGACGCGAAAACAGTTCTAAATACCGCAGCGTGTTTTCTATTAACCGCACAATTTACTGGCCGGGGCAAATGACCATGTTGTGTAAATGACCATGTTGTGTTGATTTCCTGCTTATTTGATTTTATATCACTATTTTTTTTTCTTTTTGAAGGTCCCCCTGAGACATGTATATAAATGCAACTCCCCACGTAAACGCAAATGCTCATTGTGGCCGTGAAACGAACTTTACCGTGCGGTCATCGTATCTTCTCAACGTGCATGCTGAGTTCAAAGAACTTTCTTGCACAACTCACCCAAATGCAAAATGTAACTACTAAAACCCTTAATCTGATCCATTTTTCTACTCTATAGATTAATTTCCGTTCCGCGGACACTCAATCTGGACATTTCCGCCAATGACGCTAGATTTCGGGATGGCATTTTCCATGAATCCCTATCTTATTCATCTCTAGTTTGCATTTCTTTCAATGCAATTTACTTATTGTCCTGAAATTTGCTCTCAGACATGAAAAAGAACGACTAAAATAGAAAGACTGTAGTCTCATAGCCTGATATGTTGGCGGCCCAATATACCAAAATAAAACAGGCAAGAAAACAAGTAAACAAACATTGGACATATTCCTTCCCTTGATACTGTTCAGCAAATGAAGAAAGCATTGAAATACTAACTATAATACGAACTATGCGTTGCTACTATTCTTTATTTTCAATCTTTATTATTATGATTGTTGTTATTGTTATTTCATTATAATTATTATTATCATTATTATTATTATTATTATTATTATTATTAATATTATCATTATCATCTTCATCATCATTATTATTACTATTATCATCATTATTACTATTATTATTATTATTATTATTATTATCATTATTTTTATTATTATTATTATTATTATTATTATTATTATTATTATTATTATTATTATTAATATCATTATTATTACCGTCATCATCATTGTTATCATTATCATTATCATCATTATGGGCAAATGTTTTCTGCTTGCGGTCTTTGTTTGTTGCATTTTCATCTGAGAAGATGGCTGGATAGTAAATATTCATCTGCATGGACTATGTAGCTGGTCTTCCATTGAGTCTAGTTTGGATGTGAAGCGGAAAACTTCACCGGGTGATGCACCCTGCTTTTTGCGATGAATAAATGAAGCGGGATCTTCTACGTGCATGAGTTGTGATTCTCTCACACAAGGAACCTCCAGTTTATGTCCTATCCGAATGACGGAGAGTTTTCCTCTTTACTAGTGGGGGGACGACCGACACGGAGGATGCCGATAAAGGTGTAACAATTGCAATTAGTGATATGTGTGTTTGTATCACCAATCATTATCAATATCTGACATGGACATACGCTGCTATTTTGATGTACAGTAGCATTACGTGTCGACCTGACATACGTATATTCACAGTAAACTTTGCATCTTTGCATACACACGATGAATATGTATGGATACCATTATCTCGACGTATTGCACTCATCTACTGAAGGCTTTTAAAGATCCCGAACAGTTTTACACTTATAGTCATCATGTTTTATGAAGGTCCGATCATCACAGTCAAACAAACCCGTCGAGCAAACAACCTACAGTGGTGGTGATATATTCTGGCTCTACATAAGAGCAAGGGATTTTCAATAGCATTCTTCCTGTTTCATTTTCTCCGTGTTCTTTGCGCATTTCCTTTGCCACAAGAGGATATTTGCTGGAATCCCCCCCCCCCCTCTCTCTCTCTATCCCGTTATGACCGCTGCACTTTCCTTGTCTTTGGGGGCGAACTAATCAGGGCACATACAATTGCATTTTGTCTGTGTATGCAGAGTGCAGCGGATTACCGGTATCTTAAAGGGAAAGTTCCACGTCTTCCCCAATTCATTCCACAATACTTTTCTTCGTACACGTATTTTCATATCCGAACATTGTTACAACATTAAAACAAAAAAGGGCTAAATCTGTACAGTAATATCTGTAGATTATGCAAAATGTTCGAGGAGGTGATGAAATATCATATTAGAATAGCACATTTGCTTACAAACTAATGTTAGGAAATTTCCCTGTGTATTCAAGCAATATGTATATAATATACTGTATATATATTTTTGTCTCTAGGGCTAATAATGGCAATGCTGATCTCTTCAATGTGAGGAGTTATAGTTGTTTCCTCTTCGACTTGAAAAGTTTGCAAAAAGTTTTGAGAAGAAAACAGACCAGATGGAGAGGAGTGACGTCATTACATCTGCATAATGACTGCGACTACTATCACTACTGTTTCCGACATTGTGAACCTTCAATTAAATAACTTTTATTTGAGTCTGGCTTCTATATTTGAAGATTTTGTTCACAAAAAACCGAAAAGTCTATTTTTGAAGATTTTGAAGTACGGTCTCTGTCATAAAGTACAAAATAATACCTTTTAAATGATATATTGGTCACTACATGTAAAGGTACATTTTTGAAGTTATGGTCAAAAGAAGCAACATTTTCTTCTTATTCTCTTTATTTTTCTTGACCATTAATCGCAAATATCTTCATTTGGCAAATATGGACTTATCGGTTTTTGCGAACAAACTCTTCATTTTTTGTTGTTACTACTCTGTTTGTTCGGATTGACTTTTTCAATAGCTCCCATCCTTAACCACTAACATTTTGGGTGTTTTAAGCATCCGTTTGGCACAGAAAACCCCATTGCATCGTACTCACCGTCTAAAATTCCTCGTACAGAAAGGATTAACGTGGATGAGGAGAGGGATCCCTTTAACGGTCCTCTCAGAGTGCTATGAGAGTGGCGTCAGATGGAATCCGCGAGACTAAACGACTAGGCGGGGAAAATGAAGGGAAAAAAAAAAAAGATCCCAAGAAAAAAAGCTAGATTAGTGTCATGACAAGAAGCACTCAGGAATTTTTCTTTCCAGTCCTGAGATGACCAAGGGGCAGAATTAATGGACATGTTGATGAAAACGACGGAGATAGGCGGAGACAAAATTAAATTGCAAAGAAAAAGTTCAGATATCCGTGGGATCACAACCATTCGGATTTCATCTAATGAACCATGACTCTGCTCTAATCTCATTGCGTCCTGCAGGCCCCCTCGAATGACATATACCATGACAATTTCATGGCACAGAAATATAAGTGTATTCTTGTATCATATGTTGATAATGTATATATATATATATATATATATATATATATATATATATATATATATATATGGCAGTGTATGTGTGTAAGTGATTGCTACTGATGAATTATTGTAAATTGGTATACCTCCTTATTGGGTATTATACATAATATAACATTATTTATTTCTCATCCGTTACACGTTTACACGTTTCATATCTACTTAAGCAGATTTTCGTCACCATAGCGACGAAAAATTTTCAGTTCAGTTCAGTTCAGTTTCATTCACCATCATTTCAGGAGTATACAATAAAAAGACGTACACAGATATATAATTATATACAAAGTAAACATAAACAAAACAGAAACAGTTAAACTTTATGGTGGGAACCCCGGAGAAGCGATGCTTATAGATAGGGGCCCCAATATTGCTTAACAGTTCTCGTAAAACAAACAAACAAACAAAGAATCAGTAATATATACACTTCAAGTTTGTCTGTACATAATTATGTTTTGGTAGCAAAGAAGAAAATAATTATATACATAGATACCTTGGCAAACAACAACGGATACCCGGGAGAGATGAGAAAAGAGTAGAAAACAAGGTGAGTATAAAGGAAATGAGAGAGTTTACGCGAGAGTTTGACTTGAGACATAGTGCTCGAAAGCAATAATTTTAATTCATCATGTGAATACAAAGTGATGTGAGTATATGTATACGATGACAATAGATTTGTCAACTTTCCCTCCTTTTTTTCACATTATGTCATACTACTCAGTTAAGTTTTCATATATTTTGCCAATGTTTCTGTTTCATCTAGCCCCTGTTTAAGGTGATTATCAATCTTTATTTCCCTCGTCCACAGAAGCTCATTTAAGTGATTGCTACGATTTCATAGATGATTATGTAGATTTCATTTTCACGAAATTAATGTACCGTCAAACCTGTCAACAACAGCCAACAGTTACTGTAGAGGGAGACACAAACTATTAACTTCAAGAAGTAAATGCTTTACATAGAGGGATTGACTTGTACATTGTACTATCATTGGAAGTCATTAAAGATGCAAGTGTTCGTGCATACTTAAATGTGGTGGAAGCGAGTGGAGTTGAAATATGTGTTCCAGAGCATAAGGAAGAAGGGCAAACTTGCCTCAATTGCTCGAATCAGTGTTCTTTTGTGGTTTATTTTTGACTTTCTGCGGAATGTCCTCGAGAAATATACAGCGTCACCATGGAGATACCGACCAAGAAGACGCACTCAGTGAGTAATTCGTCACCGTATAGCACGGCACCATGAGCGTCAGAAACACGTGCTCGGACAGAATGCAGTAACCTGTCGCGTACTTTGGAAGGTGTAAAGGATTTGTTTTCGGATCACTTTTTCAATGCGTTCATGTTTTTGCTGTTTCCCCCCTCTTCCACTGGGGTCGACGCAAGGTAGCTCCAGGACACTGCTGACCAATGAGTGGACAATCTACACCCTCTTCTTCTTCTTCTTCTTCTTCTTCTTCTTCTTCTTCTTCTTCTTCTTTTTGTCGATCAGTGTCTAGGTGCTCGTTTTACTCAAACCCTTGCTGGCAAGGATCCCAGGATCGCAATTTCGTCGCCAAATCTTGCCGCTATAACGCTAATGTCATGATTTTAGTCCAGCCCATCAGGTTCTCTACTTCTATGTAATAATAAAGAAATTATTAGAAGATATTATCAGAAACATACTTTGAGGTTGTTAGGTTATTGTTTTTTTACAAAGATGGTTTCATTTTAACATTACATGTCAAAACCTGCTTGCTTTGATTTGAATAAGATTATAAAAGATAGCAGCAAAATCACTTTTGACTATTTGTTACCGTTTCTTATTTGTTCGTTTGTTTGTTTAATTATTTATTTATTTTGCTGGGATACTGAAATTCCCATAAACTGTGAGCAGGACTCACCAGTCTTTCAATCGGCATTAGTCTATTCAAATGACCACCGGTCACCTCCCTGGTTTTAAATTTAGAATCAGCTTGTGTGCGCAAGAAAGGAGTGACGAATACGTCATGACGCGGGGTGTGCAATTCATATAGAAAGGCGCTGTAAGATTTATGAAAACACCCGCAATATAGTGGTTTTCATTAGCATCGTCTGCGATATCATTCTGCCATTCCACTAGTCTTATGTGTTATTCATTTGTAGCGACTGCGTCAACTGTTAGTAGTCTTTCCCAGTTGCCAGTGCTCTCCCACGTCCCTGTACTACTTAAAGGTCCCCTCGATATCAAATTCTGGCGCTGTAAATCCGATACCACGACGACCTTTGCTGGCGTGAAAACGTCTTCATCACAATGTCAGGAATTGTTTGAACAAAATTGTGTATCAAAATGTCGTTTATCAAATGATTTCTCTTCTTTTGTTGTGCATCCGCGAAGCTCGACCCCTAGTGGAAAAAGAAAATCAGCTCAGAAGAGTGTTGTAAGGAGATGTTCTACACGATACAGTACCGCACCTTTTCTGGTCACAGACTTGATCCTGGAACATATTTTGGCATAACAATGGCTTGAACAATATTCTGAGGTTTTACTCTTGGAGGCAAATGTATTTGGGCGTCGTTATTAGCCAAGATGCATAACATCAGCATTATACGGCTTTGGATGATTTATCTACTTAATTGTGTTGTGCATCCGTCAAACAAGAGAGTTGCTGTATAGGTTTGGAGCCGATTGGACAGCAAAGCAATAATAGAAAAAGTAAATACGTGACAATTATAGACATTTTCTCATCAGGCGATTTTATTTTTTGTGATTTGCGGATTTATTTATGTCAACAGCTACAAGCCAACAGAGAATTAGACGGACCTTTAAATATCAAGCAAATCTACAGAGGTAATACGATGCAAAGCTACTAGTCACTAGTCATTGTCGCTTGCTTCACTGCTTCGCACCCGCTGTTGTCGTTCGGTAGGTTCCACTGAATAGAATGCACGTCCTCATCGCCTTGAACTTCAACCAGGGCACGACGCGTTATACCTCCCGTCACCACCAGCCCTAAGCTACAATACCACCACTGGGGCGCCTTTCTGTATGGCTGCTGGTTGGCCCAGTGGATATTTTCACGGACTCTCAGACGTAGGATCCTAGGTTCGAATTTGCTAGCAGCATCGTCAGTGCCCTTATAATTATTGACCAGGAATTTCAACATCACTTGTTACCACGATTCAGTCTAGACTGCTATTACTAATACTATTACTACTATAAGCCAGTTCGTACTTAGCTCATGGGCACGTTGGTACAAATGACCTTTCTTTTTTCTCAGTTCGTTAGGCACTTTAATCGTTTTCAAAGAGACATTATGCGTACCGGTAAGCTTGCCCGACCTAAGAATTCATGGAATTCGTGTTCAAACAATGCATGAACTTGCATAGACCTGCAGTGACCAGAATGGTTCGTCAATCACCCGTCTGGGAAGCATCCATTTCATTGTTTTGCGATTTTGCTGCTACTACTACTACTACTACTATACAGCAACAACAACAACTACTACTACAGCAGCAGCAACAACTACTACTATACTACAGCAGCAACACCAAAAACAACAACTACAATACTACTACTTCTACTACTACCACTACTACTCCTAACTGCTTCTAATACTGATACTACTACTTCTACTACTACTTCTATTACTACTATTCAGCAACAACTATTACTACAGCAGCAACAACACCAAAAAAACAACTACCATACTACTACTTCTACTTCTACCACTACTGCTCCTATTACTACTACTTATACTGCTACTAATACTGCTGCTACTACTTCTACTACTGCTACTACTACTACTTCTACTACTGCCACTACCACTACTACCTACTACTTCTACTACTACAACTACAACTACCACTACTACTACTACAACATCTACTACTACTACCAATACTCCTTCTACCACTACTACCACTATACTACTAGTACTACTACTATTACTACTACTACTATTACTACTACTACTACTATTACTACTACTACTACTGCTGCTGCTGCTGCTGGTACTACTACCACCACCACCACTATTCTTATGATGGTAAAAGGGCAGTACTTATGATAAGGGCACTCGGAGTGACCAAAACTCCGAAGCTCATGGTGGCATAATGAAAGTTCTACACGTGATGTGTTATTTTTTTTTTTCCAAGTGAGTATTCCTTTCATGAGAAACCGTGTCAATACCACCGAGCGTGTGCAACGTACAACCCCCAGTGCACTGCATGCCGATATACGCGCTCGCCCTGCTGCCTTCGACGGATAAGCATATTGACTCGATAAATTATTCGTGCCTTAAAGATAGCTCTGTGGCTAAGTCATTAGCGCAACGGGTGAGTTACTTTCACTGGCAGAAAAACAAAATGGTAAGTGTATATGGGCATCTATACTCAAACGCACAATGGATCGATTATGATACCACTAACATTCCCACAATTCTATCCGATGTAGTGACTTTTTCTGTATTATGGAGTCGTGCCTTCGTGAAATCCAAGAAAACTGATCAGCATATATTGCCCTTTTGCTGCTATCAGCTTTAAACCATTCCCTAATGGGTAAACAGGGGACACTCTCGCGATTAATCTACCACTTTGTCGCCTGTCACTGGTGTGTACTCAACTTATATGTTACGGGCCTGGAGTCGACAGACGAGCTGGCATGGTGGAGATCGAGAGAGAGTATGAAACAAACCCAGGGGGAGATAATAATATAGTGAGAAAGAGAGGACGTAAATAACTCACACACATATCATGACGTTGGTTCATGGAAGGCAGTTCCTATATCCAAGCGGACTGATATCTTGAAAATGCGCAATGCCTTTTCACAAGACACTTTAAAGAATGACAATCGATTGTCCGGCCAATTCAAATGAGTGAAGGATCCAATGACTGTATGAAACATATAACGCTATAATATCTCTGAAAAGCTTTTGATGAGAATATACAGAAAACGATAATGTAGAGAATATGACCAATGAAAAATAAACCTTTTCCTATTTACGAAGTTATATTTAGTAAAAATAGTGTCTGCCTCTTAATCTATCAATCATGTTTGTATTTCTATGTGTGCGATTTATGTTTCAAAGAAGTATGGCGAGTGAAAGAGGGTGTTTTTTTCGTTTGCAGTATTATCAAACCTTGCGGATCTTGGCACAGAGAAGAAAAAGAAAACAAAATAAGAAGAAATGTATTCTTCCTCAAAGCTTAGAAAAATTAGCCATATTATTCTTTCCAAACGAAAACGGAGGAAACATGCTGCACTAATTTAATCGAGTTTACATCCATATTGCACTGGTTAAAAGGATTATCATAAACACGACTTCTTGGTGAAGTACCAATGCAGAAAATTTAATTTTCATCTCGAATGTGCGATTACATATGAACGAGGTATAAATTAACATAGTATATTCTGCAACGGTTTGAACGTAACTATCTTCTGACAGTGAACAAAAGGGAATTGAAAGTTAACTTAAAAATCTACACCCATGTATCACCAACATGATAATAACAACAATAGAGAGACTCTTATAAAGCGCTCATACTACCTAAAAAGATATACATGAATCATGAAAAAGATTTTTGATGTACACGGAACTCCATATCATGTACTTTCAATCAGAGAAAATTAACTGTGGGCATGCATGCGCGATATCGACGCACAGTTTCACTCGAGTGATATTCAACCAACATGAGCAATGGGGTATCACTTGCTACCACACATTCATTGACTCGTGACACCTAACTGCAATACAATAATGTGATAATGTGTGGTTTTGTGGGTGTACGTGTGTATGTGTGTTGGAGGTGAGCGTACGCGCGTGTGTTGCCCAAAGAGATTGGCTTTGACGCTGTAGAGTGGTGGATGAACACTAACGAGTTCCTGATGTATGTTGGTTCCCCTCAGATTCCGACCCCTTGGTGGAACTGAAAGCGTGGTTTTGGAGCATGCGGTTGGTGTGAAAGTGTGACACACTGTGTCCACTGATACAAGACAGTCACAGTGTGTTCTCCTCACACTGTTGTCATTGTGTGGATGTATTTTTGTTGCCGAGCAGTCGCATCCGTTGGGCAGTATTGATTCTTCATTGCGCGTTTTGTCGAGCCAGTTGCCTCATCGCTCTCTTTAAGTAGGCCTAATTATGTTGACGCTTGATATGATTAATGCTCTCCTAAATGTCTGTAAAACTAAACTGGAATGGGTTCACTTTCGTACTTAAGGTTCAATGGTGTAATTACACTATAACATAGGCTAGGAGTGCAAGGTGCAAGAAGAACTTTGACCAGTAAATTCAAAGATGAAGTGATCCAACAGGTGGGGGGGGGGGGGGGGAGGGAAGTGGGGGTGGGGGGGGGGGGGTTCATTGTCACGCTGGTCTCGATAGCAGCCTCATTCAATCAGCCTCTTTCAACTTTGTCAGTTGGTTGATGCGTTTGCAATTTCTCTTGGTAGTTGGTTTCATCTGAGTATGATTGTCATGGAATAAGAATGAACAATTTTAAAGTGGTCTGTTACCTCTTTCCGCATATGACATTCTTCCATGATAAGGGTGATTTCAGATGGGGTGATGAATTGATTTAAAGCTGGTAGCGAATTTGTATAAGAGGGTGTTATGGAAAAAAAAAAAATCCGTGAATGGTATCCCATCCAAACGAGAAAACATGTGCTTTAGACGTCGAACATCACCAGTCACATACTTCCAAGCGGACCGCTTTATGATCCAACGAGCATTTTAACTGCATGTGGGTTCAATGCATATCAGTGGAAATATACTTCTTCAACTTATTTTGTTCAACTTACTGTACTTCAACTTCAATTATGTACACCTCACCGTATTCATCATGTTACGCGCTACCGATACGCAAAATAACGTACGGATGGATGTTAAACGAGTATAGACCGATTCTGTGACGCGCTATGTGTATTTTTGGCATGGGCAGCGCCATTAACGAGGTGTCTTAGCCGAGCCCCCCTCCCCTCTCCCCCATCCCCTTCCGCGCACGGAATCAAAAACTGATGCATGGTCGTTTTAGCCAATAGGCGTCTCGTACTGAGTGCGCGAACGCTTGCTTAGTGCGCGAACCTTTGTTACAAGTGCGCGAGAAACATGTTGCCCGGGGGGTGGGGAAGAGGAGGGGGGTCCGCTAAGACACCTCAAAATGAGCTCATGGCTGCGCCCAGTGCCACAAATTGTCTGCTGCCCTCAATGAACCCGAACCGGTCTATAGAGAAAGTTGAAACGTGTATATGTAACAGTGTACAAAGCCCGGTCTCTTCTATAATCAGACGGCACAAAACTTTCCTGTGTATACCTGTTTTCATTATGTTGTCCTCATAAAGGAGGAGGCGCCGAATGTCTTGGAACATTAATTGCTCGTGATACCCTCCAGGAACACCCTATTAAGGTCAATTGAATCATTATCAATCGGGTCAAAGCTAGAGCAGAGGTAACACTCCGGTGAGAGTTTAAATAGGGAGGTCATTACCTAGCTGTGTATGTCATAATAATGTTACCGGATGTGACAACCGAGTAGGAATTATCCTCGCTACTTGACGCCCTCTTCGGGCCGGATTAGCTGAAGCGAGAAGGCTGAGCGAGTTTCCATCTGAGCAAAGATCTAATCCATCTCCCAGGGCAGGAAGCAATCAAACGACTGAACAATGTCATCTTGCGAAACCACGCCGGATACCAAGAATTATCATTACTCTGAAGAACTGAAGAACTCTGTCCCAGTTCGTGTTAGTAAACAAGTGACAGTTATTGATGTAAAAAAAAAACATAAAAAAGAAAGGTATAGAAATGCATCAACCCAATGTTTATGAGAACCAGGCGAGCCATGTAATGAATCTCTGGGAATTTTATCATTTTTGACAATAGCCGGTTAATAATTACTGCATCACCAACGAAAGCTCAATCTTAGGGGAGGACTATTTCTAATTCTCACTTAATCACACCCTGTTGACATGGCTGAATAACAACCTGTTTTTATGACATCGATGATATGGGATATAATAATACTCGCCAACGTTTCGTCTCTAAAGGAGGTGAATGAAACTTGTACGAGTCCATCCCATCTGCTTCCATAGCACGGACCCTCCTGTGAGAAGTCACGAAAGGTTTGGATCGGACTGGTGCTCTGAATGCACAATGCGTGCTGATGATGCTCTGACGATAATATTCTACATGGCACGCAGTTTGACGCAACCCATCAGAGTCCACAGTAATGACCGGAATAGAATATCGTTCAATTTCTGCCACAAACAGCACCAACTATGATGATATATCAATTATGGGATTGCCCTGAGGGGGGGGGGGGGGGGGGGGGAGAAGAAGTGATAGGTTCGAAAAAGTTGGCGACACAAATCCCTAATGACCCAAGAGAGGAGGGCACGCTGCGTACATAATTTATGACATTCTTGATACATGCTATATCGATGACGCTAATTATGACATAGGACCCGACTACGCTTACTCTACATTACTAACGATGATTATACTCTTGTATACTTACTCTCATTTACTCTTAAATACGATGTCGAGGGGCAATGACCGCCAGGACGAGTTGTGTCGACCTCAAGACAACTTTAACTTCAGATCGATCATATCAATCAGGTTATCATCCCCAAATTGGTCTGTAATTGACAAGAATAAATCAAAGAAATTGCTCCTTCTAAACACGATCAAATTCACTCAGTTGATAGGATGTTGACAATACTGCCTTGCGTGACATAATTTTCATTCAGGGGCTGGTTTCATATTAACTCGTATTTTTAATAAACAACTCCACTGATTTCAATCCAAGAAAAAGTAACTGCTTTCTCCTGTTTCGTCCTTTGGAAAAGATATAAGCAGACCATGCATAATCCTAATGATTTATTCACTTGTTTACTCATATATATATATATATATATATATACATTGTATATATCATGTAGACTGCGAGAAGGGGTCTCGACCATTTACAGCACCAGTGTAGCTCATTATAGATTCACGCCAGTTAAATTTATATCAGTGTATATATATATATATATACATATATATATATATATATATATATATATATATATCTATTAGTGTAGCCCTAAGAGTGAGTCATTTTTGTATCCTTACAGCCCTGATGAAGGTCCTAACGAGACCGAAAGCTCGGCAATAAACACGCACGTTGATCACTAGCTACGTCCACGATTGCACTGAATATATATATATATATATAATATATATATATATATATATATGTATAATATATATATATATATATATATGTATGTATAATATATATATATATATATATGTATGTATAATATATATATATATATATATATATATATATATTACTAAATTTTGCTTGAAATACAGTTCGCCCACATGAAGATACGGAAACACACAACATTATACGCAAACTCACTCAAATATACAGGACAATCACATTACTAAGGACGGTCTTTCTATTTCTTAAAGAATGGCGATGAGTTGTCGAGAGGGGAGTGGATGGGGGCTTTATAGTTTGTTTGTTTCTTTGTCTGTTGTTATTGTACCATATTCCACATTTTACTGAAAAATTATAAACATATAAAATAATTTGATTTAATTAATTAATTCATTCATTTATTCTCTGTATGTCATCATTTACGAATCTTTTTTTTAGCAATATAATTTGCTATAAATTTGCAGTTTGCAATTTGCAACTTGCACTGCAAATTTGCAAATTGTCGAATACAATATGAGAAAATTGATACATGAAAATATGCTAAATCTATATTGAAGCTACAATGCTTGTGATGCGGATATTCGCAGAAGTTAATAGGCCTATAGGTTGAATAATCGTATGATATTTGTAGTTGTATTAAAACAGATAAAGTATGAAGTATGAAACTGCATAATAATGTCGAAGAACACAATAAAACGTCCGTCCGTTCCGTTCAACTGGAAAAGAGCGGCATGATCACCCGAACGAAATTAAATAAATGCGAAACCTGCATCGTTCTAGAGTGGCTAGCTAGATTGAGAAAGAGGAAAATTGCTACAGATATGAATTTAGAAGAACAAAATTTGAGTAAGAAGAAGCCACGTACAGCCCTGGATGCGAACCTACCCATTACGAGCGTGGCACATCACAAGGTCTTTCAAATGATATATGCATATGCACGGCGGGCATGGATCAAACGTAATCTTGACAACGTGTATACGGGGTTCAATTTCAGAGTAAGGGATTCGTGCAAGTAGTATCCTTAAGCCCTTTCCACGCAAACATTGTCACTATGGATTCATTTATCTTCTTCTTTTCAGTGCAAATATCCAGAACTCGTTTTTTTGATTGCCTCGTCTGTCACAACTAGCATTTCTGTCAGAAAGATAATAACATGCTTACATCTTGTCTGTAAGGTTTTTAAACCCGTAGGAGAGTGTGTAAAAACGTTCACTTTATTTTTTTAAGATTAATGAACATCGGAGAACTGGAGGATTACAAAGATCTCGAAACTTAATTCGTTTGCCACAGACTGACCAACCTTTGACTTACTTTGTAAAAAGGATGCATTTCCACTGATTTCTCGCAAACAAAATGCCTACGATGAGAATGTGTTTTAATTCATTTGTTGTTTTCATTTTCGAATGCCTTATGATATTGCTGAAGCAAAATCTGTGTAACATGGTAGAAACCTTCGAGCAGTCTCCCAAAATGCATGAGGTGATTTAACAGATGAACAATGTAATCTGTGGTGTAGAATTTCAGGAAACTAACTGTATACTCTGAACTCGGATGAGTTTCGTAATTATTCGGTTATGAAAGCAAGCAGGAGTAGCAGATTTATTTTAAGAGGTTGGACGCTTTGTCATGGTTGTTTGTCTTGTTACAATATGAAGTTCAAACGTTCAATCTTTTTTTACCCTCTTCGAGGGGCCCGTATCACTGTTTTACTGTTTTCTTCGTAACAATATGAAACAGAAATATCTATATACAAGTAAACATTAGTCACATGAGTTGCTGTAAATTTGTTTCAAAGTAACAACTTGAGGAGTGTATGAAAGGGACAATAAGAATATCTCTTTCCCTCTCTCTTTTTCTACCCTCTCTCTATCTGTCTTTTTGTCTTTCTGTCTGTCTCTTTTTTTCTATCTATCCGTCTATCTGCCTATATCTATCAATATGTCTATGTATCTATGTATCCATCTATCTATTTATCTCTCCATCTATCTATCTATCTGTCTATATCTATCAATATACATATGTGTGTATGTATGTATGTATCTATGTATTTATCAATCTATCTATCTATCTATCTATCTATCTATCTATCTATTTATCTATCTATCCTCCCTTTGAGTATTTACTAATTCATAAGAAGAAACTTGGGAAAGACAGAGTCAAGAGGTTATGTATAGAGAAACAGAATAATATTGCGCTGGGTGGAGCTAATGCCTATAATACGCATCAGACAGTATAAGTCTGTGAGGCTCGTATTCTTTTTCTCAATGCAGTTTTAAGAATTGTTGTAAACCTTGTTTTTATGCCAAAATACGTGTTTCCTTACTCATTTCTAAGTCTGCAAATATATTTCAGGCATGATAGTGAAGTTTATGAATTATTTCATTTCATCGACTATGAATAGATTTAACTCAGAATTTGGTCTATGCCATTTAAGCTGTTGTTTAAAGCATTTCATTTATTTGTGTATTTAAATGCTGTCATTCTAACTCTGAGAGATTTCATCAAAGCAATCTGCGAAACATGACAGTGACGCTATTAAATAAGTTCTATTTCTAATTCTAACTGGGTTAGAATCAACATTGTATGACTTAATTCGGTGCTAAAGTCTAGCCAATACAATACGTGCTCTTAAACTCTCTAAATTCCTTAGATTTAGATGAGGGACAAATCCAAAATTAGATTGAAAATCCCAATCTGATAGATCTAGAAGTCAACCTAATTTTTAAGTCTAATTTTGGATTTGTGCCTAACCACAATCTCCATGGATTGAATTCCAATCTGAGGAATTTCGAGAGTTGGATAAAATCTAGAAAGCACTACCACGCACGACTGTATCAGTCCAGTCTGTACGTGTCGATACGAGATTGTTCCCTAATGAGAGAATCAAACAAACAAAACGAACAAAATAACTCAAGCAACACGCCTGAACTAAAGCAACCAAAAGATGCGAGTACATAGTACTCAAAAGGGCACGATCACATGCTTGTGATTATCTTTAGAGCGTTTCAGACATGGTAAGAAAGAGAGAGAGAGAGGGGGGGGGGGAGGGGGACCACTAAAATCTATGCTATTGGCTCTAGGAATTTTATGGGAATCTACGACACAGTGTGGACCCTTTCTTGTTTGTAGTTGTAGTTCCTTTGAGTGCTTTATTGATGGATTGCCTAGAAACAAAAATCCACTCTTTCCATATCTTCTGTAGATTTCGGGTGAAGGTCGAAGAAGTGTAGCGAAGAATTTTTCGAGGAGTGTTGTGCCTGGCTAGGACCGCGTCCACTCGTAGAGTACACACTTCTACCTCTGCACTGATGTAGCAAGTTAATTTAAAATCGCCCTACTGACCTCGCCATGCAAGTACAGATACACACTGACGCCCCCACACACAAACGTACACACATACACAAACACATACACACACACACACACATACATACACGGATACCTTGATGATAATAACATAATCTTTCAGGAAGGCTGCGTTGATTAATGTTTAAATAAAATCGTATTCCCCGTGTACGATGTTGTCACACATTATTTTTTTCATTGCTAAAACTTCACTCAAAAACTATAAATTGCAAATTGGCTAAAATGATTGCCTCCTAATCAAAGCATTTTGCTGTTGCTCCTTTTAGCGCAAAATTTATAGAATTGGGAAAAAGTATAAGACTGGCATTTTCTTTTCAAAAGATTTATTCAGTGTCACTTTTTTTGTATGCGTGGTTGCAAACACAGCAGTAAAGTGGTCGTCACAATAGTTAAGACACTTCTTTCTATGTGTGTGTCTTCCCGCCAGTTTTGAAGCTGGAGCGGCTGTCTGAGTGGGAATTTATGGCGGTTTGATATTTTGATTCACACAATAGTGGAAAGAACAACCTATCTGCAATTATACATGCTCTCCCATTGTTATTCTGCATGCGGTAGGCAGCACACACACGCGCGCACACACACAAAAACGTATCGCGTTTTCTCCTCAGGGTCGCTAATTTACATTTAATGCGGAAATATAATGCTGATTATGATATCAAACGGGCAATCTGCACCTGTTGATTTGATAATGTGGGATGGTTCTCTGAAAGTGTCGAAATGTGAGAGGAAAAAAAAGGCATTTTGATTTTTCTCTTCCAGGAAATGCTGTTACACCGTTTATTTCTTATCATCTCTAGGTAGATGCACGTGTTAGCATCTGTAGTGCAGCTATTATAAAAATCTTTTGAGTTTTACATGAGTGCGATATTACCTCAGTGCTCAAGTTGACATTCCAGCAAAGTTTAAGTGATCAGGGACTGGCACTGTCTTTGAAACAACTTCCTACTATAAAACGCCAAGTCCATAAACACCAGAATATGCATCCTGTCCCTGTATTCGTGTTACTTCCGCAACCAATGGCAATTACTGATAGCAATATGAATATGAACATTCTGTCGACTTAGCACTCACAACTTTACTTTAGTAGTATAATATTTATCGTCTCTTCCTGTTTCTGTTATTTTTCATTTATTAGATGTATCTCAATATCTTAATTTGTATCTGATTGAGTGTCATATTTCTCGTTCCTGTCTACTTAGGATATTGCTGCACTGCGTGTGAACACGTTTTAAAATGATCGCAATGCCTTGTTTCAGTTTGCTCGTGGTAACAGTTGGTTTAAAGACAGCCAGTCCCTTTTGCATGCAAATTTTTGAAAAATTGGTGAGAACACTTAGGTATTGAAGAAAACACTATTTGGAAACCTCCTGTAAATTTTGAACTCAAGAGGGTCTATATTTGTTTAGTTAAATTGACCGTTAAGATTTGAATAATTTTTGCGTACTACGCAAAAATTACAAATCTAAATACTAGTCTAGTTTTACAGATCTGTGTGATGCACTTAGTTGTACATGTAGTTCATGTAAGCTGTGTGCTGTTATTTGCCATCGATAACAAAGTAAGAGAAGCTAGTGAATTCTTCTTTTCTGACAGCTTTAACATGCATATCTGTTGTTCGAAGTATAAGTATCGTATTACAACCACAGGAGGATTAATGTATGCAGCTGTGCTTAGTACACAGAATACGTTACGGTGAACGTTTGGTGCATTATTTGAATTTTAACCGCTAACAACCTTCAAATATCACAGAAATGTTATAGATTTACAATAGTCTTGTCATTCTGTTCGAATATATCATGTTCTGAGCTATTTGGGAAGGAATGCAAAAGGGACGGGCTATCTTTAACCCTCTTATCTGTTATTCTAAAATGTCCTCCTGTCACCTTTAGGGAATTCCCCTTTACTTCTCCCCTCCATCTCTGTTTAAGTCCACAGCAGTGGTCCTCGCCTCCAATGAATTGCGATCCTTCTAATACCTGTTCCTCCCTCGCCCTCTCTGCCGCCTCACCCAAAACTGACGAATGCCATACATCCTGTTCTCCGTTAATACTTGCCAGGAGTCGCATTTCATTCCGGACGTGTTGACACCGTACGAGGGCGTGTGGAGAAATTTGGAATACCAATAAAGTAGAAGGGCTAGAGATTACCCCCTTTTCTCCATCTCCATTAAGATCGCTTCTAGTTTGTTTTGCTTCTTTTTTTTTAAGGTGTATTCGTGTTCATTTTCTTTCCATGCTGCGGTCTTTGAGGAAGGGTGCGAAAAAAAAAATCTTCATCACCATGCAGAGAGTCAGTTATCTTGTTTCATTGTATACACTTTGAGGCTTTGAGGGAGGGGAGAATTTGATTACGAACTGATTTGAGGAAAGCCGTGATTCATTACAATCTTCATCATTCTACCTCCCACGTTTTCAATCAACCACATAACACAATGTAGGGAGCAAGTTAGTTTGCTGCTTTCCTCTACCGTTTTCGATTCTTTTCTTCTTCTTCTTCTTCTTTTTTTTTTTTTTTTTGGGGGGGGGGGGGTCTGAATCTTTGCAACGAATACACGTGAATGATAAAATAATGAATTGCTGTTCCCACGCGCAGGGTTAGATCGATCTATTTATCGCGTAAAAAGGAGAAAAATGTTTATTCATTTATAATATATCAATATAATTGAGAGCTATCCGTCACCGTTTTTTTTTCCTCGCAGGGCAGTGAGGCGAAACCTAAATTCACTGACTTGTACTGAAAAGGGGGGTAAGTTCATCTAGAATCGATGAGGCCCAAGAACGTTGTATTCCATGCATGCCATAATGTCATCTTCAGCTCTGAGATAAAAGAACACACCCTGAGAGAAAATGTGAGAAAAATTTCGATCAACTTTCATGGATAAAAACGAACAAACTAAGGCTGTTATTGCTATATAGTGCATCAAAATCGGATGTTGGACATTTTGCGATGGGGGAGCAAGGACGACAAGCAAGAAACGTTATTTTCCTTTTCTCTTAAAAAGTGGAGTGAATGGTGTTTAAGCTATAGCGTACGTGAAGTTTTCCTTCTTACGATAGTTTTGAATCTGTCCAGTTCGTAAACTATGATGTACTTGTACACAACCCGTGCCCGTGTACCATACCATGTGCTATCAAAACTGTATGGACGTCTCCATACCTTTTTTTCCCCCGGCGCTGTTCTCCCATGAGCGCCGTGTATGAATACAGGGTCAGAAAGAAAAGGAAGGTTTCGATGATTGGCTATTTAGGCATAGCAAATGATTATCGATTAGATGGTGGCACAGGCTTCGCTGCTCCTCCCTTTCCAAGCGACACATATGCAGTGGACCCCCATTAGAGCAATTTTCGCCGGAAGCAATTCCATCCGCCGGTTGAGCATTTCAGGAGAGGAGAGACAAGAGATGGGACGAATATATAAGTGTTGTCACCCTCACTATAGGTGGAGTTTTCCAATGCCAGCATTTGGGTGCAATGCGTTCATGAATATGCATATTACATACGACTTCATGCATAATTCATTAGGCCTTGCAAGCACAGAGACAGAAATTCTATGGATCGCACAAAAGAAAGTACTCATTTAACCAATGAATAAAAAACACCCAAAAAACCTCGCTTCTCTATTAAGTTATGCTGATGAGCTGCTGGTCAGAAATATATTCCTTCAACTTTATATTTCGACACCCCTCTGTGCTGAAGCACATACTGCATGCTTGTCCTTGCGAATCAATTTCTTAAATTAGTCTTTCACTTTTTCATGCTTCCATTTTTAATTCTAACAATATGACCGCTTTGGTATCACCCATGCTCTTTTTTTTTCTTGTCACAAACAAATGGACATTTCCTGTAGTGGAAAACCTTAGGGAAGGAAATTAAAATTACCCCCCCCCCCAAAAAAAAAAAAAAAAAAAAAAATACAGTGCCCTCAGCGCCGATATACGGCTACTAATGATCGCTAAAAACTTTGATGACTACCACGTACTCCTGCTGCTTTTTTTTTTTTTTACCGAAGACATTACTGATCACCAATTATATACAAGTAGCTGTTTGGAGCGCCGCTCATAGTGTGACAAACATTCATATACCTCAGGGCTTGTGCACTGTATACCATGTCTTTATGAGTAATGCAGAGTTTGCATATCCAAGACCGGTTTCAAATGTTGCACCAATATGATGCTACTTGTAGGGATTAAGTGCAGATGAAACAAAACACAAAGAACTTGAACGGAGATTTTCGACCTCCTTGTACTAAAGACAAGGTTTGGTCTTAAGCGGTGAGATCATCCGAATGCAATATAACCCTGAGGGACGTTTTCAACGAATGGTTAACATCATGTTACGTTTTTCTGAGCTTTACACATTCAAATTCAAATTCACATTACATTAACACCAATGCTACCCATTACAACCTAGCAAAGAAAAAGAAAAGAATATACCATGCTACATATACGAATATACGTGTTTGTGTGAGGTATAATTATTACGCTGACCTTTATGAGCCTATGCTAAATGTATATGACAATTTGTTCTTTCTGCGCAGAACAAGTTGTTCATGCTTGTTTTGTCCCGGGAAAAACATTCAAACCAAGCGTTTTGCTATTTGTAAAAATAGGTTCCAATAGCGTAATACGACTACATTTAAGATTCCTCACTTTACCAGCACTCGTGAAAAGCCAATTCATCCATACGTAGCTTTCCATTGTGTGTCACGTTGTGAGCAGAGATTCTTTTTTCTTTTTCTTTCATTTCATCTGTGTTGGAGATACGAAATTTCAGAACATTGACAAGGCTTACCCACCTAAGCTTGTAATGAGAGAGAGAGAAAAAAAAAGAGAGAATAAGAAGCAGAAAAGGGAAAACTAAAAAGAATGAAATTTCCTCTTATCTGAAAATTGAGAGGCTTCGCAGAGTGCTCTGCAGCATGGCTAGCGGTTATGTATCCTAGCTCAGGGATGGCGGGGGAAACCTGAGACTTAAATCCTCTATACAGCCGAGGGACTCTCGATTTTGAAAGCCACACATTGTTTTTATTTTTTATTTTCTTATTTGGATGGTATTTTCACATTGTGAGCGTTGCCAGTGTTACGGAAAAACGTAAATTGCAAAGGTTATAGCCGAGGAACTGCAGGAATTCATAATCTTCAATTAGGCAGAATTTAAGTCTCCCAGGTTAGAAAGGCCGTGCATACTATAAGAGACAGCCCTGACCCACCCCCACGAACGGAAATGAAACAGCGACGTAAGACAATAATTATTTTGCAGTTTTGTCTTACAAAGATTTGCTCGGCGGTAAAAACACCCCATCATAAATACAATTCGTGATGGATTCCAATATATAGGGCTGAAGTACTTAGATTGCATATGAAGATATCTAAGAAATTGTATAAGAAATAAATTCCCTGGGGGTGTAAAAACTCGTTACACACCAGCTTTTAACAGTATTCTCTATATACCTTTCTGTAGAAGTATAATTTGGAAAGATGGTTTCTGCACTAGATCTAAAACATTTATGGCAAACCAAGAGATTAAGATTAAGCATATAATGTAATCTCAGGTCTACTTAATAACTATGTCACACATACATGACTATTTCTTTGTTTTCTCTGCGTAAAGTCACGTAATGAAAGAAGGAAGAGAGAGAGAGAGAGAGAGAGAGAGAGAGAGAGAGAAACTTGCCAATCAAAATATACACTTAGTAAAAAGCCTCATTTACTGCGTGGCCAACCAGAACTTTTAGTGTACACAGTTCCTCTAAAGATACGGTCTGTTGGGTTCTTATGAAGCGGAGTAAAGCAAACAGCAACAAGCAACAGCACTGAACACGATACTACAGTCGATGTCTATTAGACGAGAAATATACAGTAATGCTTAAAAAAGGCAGTGTCATGAGAAAGAATATCATGCAGATCGGCACATGTAGATTTCAATGTTCTTTGTACCGTGTACAATGTAATAGTGTAAAGAAATAATCAGGAAATCCACTCAAATTTAACAGAATTTCATATTCATCTCTGTTACTATATTTATTACAATTCTCAACACTCGAAAAATCATTTTGTCGAAACTCCTCCTCCTCTTTGAGAGAAGTGCATTCTTTTAAAAAAAATTAGAAATTGAATAAAAAAAGCACACCGGGCAATGTTTTGTTAATATAACCGCGCTATTTTGACATCAAAATTAGTTGCAGGGTTACTCCCGAGAAAGAATTAGCCGTGAAAAGGCATGTAAAGAATTGTTCGATATTCCTAAAACTTTTATTGATTGTTTTAGTTATATCTGTGCATTTACTGAATTTCTATACATGTTTAGGGGAAATAAATACCTCTTTAGTGCCCGAAAGGTTATGAAATCCCCGAAAATATTCCACCCCCACAACATGTCGGGACTCAGTTGTGTAATATGTGATCTGTCATGATGATGATGATGATGATGATGATGATGATGATGATGATGATGATGATGTGTGGTGTGTCTGTGTGTGTATAATTATGTACTCGCATGACGAGGTCAGTAGAGAGATTTCAAATCAACTTGCTACATCAGCGCAGAGGTAGAAGTGTGTACTCTACGAGTGGATGCCGTCCTCGCCAGGCACAACACTCCTCGAGAAATTCTTCGCTACACACCTTCGACCTTCACCCGAAATCTACAGAAGATATGGAAAGAGTGGATTTGTTTCTAGGCAATCCATTAATAAAATGTGAGTGTGTGTGTGTGTATGTGTTTGTTTTTTGTTTGTGTGTGTGTGTGTGTGTGTGTGTAATGACATTGTATTGAGAACAAAGGAGTTATATCTGGCAATGATCTCCTTTATTCCGCCATGATTGTGTGGTATACTTCACACTGGGGGGAAACTTGTGGGATATAAATCACAACAGAAAAAAAGAATGATCAAACGGTTCCCCACAAATCACTTGTGTGTGTGTGTGTGTGTGTGTGTGTGTGTGTGTGTGTGTGTGTGTGTGTGTGTGTGTGTGTTTGTGCTTCTCTGTGTATTTGTTTAAATATATTGACTTAGCACGTGCGGGGCCTTATATTGCAGCTTTCCGGTCTGGAGATGAAACCCGCTTCATTTGCCGCCAAAACTTCATTCCCTCAAAAGTCAACGAGGCATGATTGTGTGTGCCAAGACGATAAGAGGAAAAGAGAACAGAAAAGAAGATTAAAAAAAGGAGAAGTCGACATATTACGTTCCACTTGGCGGCCATATGATACTCTTGGCGGAACGATCGTATACGTAAGAGGCGGTCAAGATAATACTTCACGCTATCGCTTTTGTCCGCTCTATAACAGTCTCAACTGGAGCGCAAACGGTTTGAGGGGCATCACGACACGATTTCTCACCCTCGGTTAGCGACGATTTCAAAAGGGTAATCGCAAATGCACTTCATGTCTATGCTCCACGAGAGAGAGAGAGAAAAAAAAGAGAAAAATGCTGGGAAAACGGACAGAGATCTATTAGGTAAATATTCTTATTCTTGAAAAGTTAATGCATATTACATCAAATGCTCCTCATAGTTCCCACTTTTCCTTGTTAGCTGGCGTTTACACTACTGTAGTATTTTTATTCTTTCTCCACACTCATGTAACAGAATGTTTGGCGAAAAAGAGAAGCCATTCTAACACTTCCTTTCGTGTATGAATATAAAGATTTTGCGAAGTAATCTGTTGTGTTTGGGGGGGGGGGGGGGGTGGGGGATGGGGGCTTGTGTCATTGGGTCAGAGTCTAAAGGTTAACGGTTAAGAGAATAGGAAGGAAGCAAGTTATGTTTCTGAAATCTTCAATACACGCATGTATGGTGTAAAGATTTGGTGAAAGGTCAAGACTCAACTATTTAATGTTGGAAACATATCATCATTACTGTTGTTGCATAATAATGTTCAGACTCGCTTAGTGTATTTATTTTTGTATATATTTTGACAATCAAAGAACTGGTACGAAGATTGAATAATTTGAAGTATTTATATGCAGAAGTTTATATAGAATTATGTTTGTTAGTATTTGTCCTTCAACTGAAGTGCAATATATATGCTTACATCTGTATGTCCATTTTGTTTGAATTGTCTTGTTTTTATATTTATCCAGACGCATACAGCTTCTTTCCCTTTCTTTCCTTCCTTTCCCCCTCTACTTACTCCTCTTCTCCTTCTCATTTATCCTTACATTCCTCCTGCTCTCTCTTTGTGCCTCCCTTTTCTTCTCCCCTACCCTTTGTTTTCTTTGTTCTCCTGTCTCCCCTTCACTCTGTTCCTGTCTCAGCCTCACACTACATGTAGCATCTTCTATCTCTCAACATTCCTCATTCCACGCCTCCTCCCTTATCCTTCTATACCCTTTTTATTAGCTTAAAGGGTTGTGATACGTCACTAATGGAGGATATAAGATACATGTATGTAAAACGGGTTTTTTTTTTCACTCAACTCTGTTTTTGTTCCAATATACATGTAATTTATATACTGAATGTACTTCCACTACTGTTGTACCGATGATTTGTTTTGTTATTGTCATAATGGTTGTATTTTGTTCGTGTGTTGTATACAAATGTATATAAGTTATTTTGTCTCACTGTATTTTTATCGATGTAAATCAGACACAATTCAGCCGTTCGGCTGCGAAGTTTGATCAATAAACCATTCCATACCATACCATTGTGTGACGAAATGGATGAACTTGTGGATTTGCCTCTTCAAAAGAAATAGTGATAGACAGAAGAGTAGATGGGAAAAGGATGGAGTCAGTGACGAAGAAAAAAGTTCTGGTTTTAATCTGTAATGAGGAGATCATTATAATCTAGAAGAGGAATCTTTTTTAATAAATGGTTTAAGGAGGAACATCATTTCTGTCTGTCCTTGCATATAACCATGCCTCCTCACTCCTATCCAAACACAGCAAACACACACACACACACACGCACGAACACGCTCACACACACACACGCACACACACACACACACGCACACGCACACACACACGAACACGCACACACTCACTCACACATACGAACACACACACACACACACTTTCATGATATTCCTTATTTGAATTCATTCAATATCAGGCTCATTTCCACAGTGAATCTAGTATGAACAAAAATAAGCAGCTGTAAATTCTTCTCCCTTGTGCTGCTGAATCACATATCTTAACATATTCTATGCAAATCATAACATGTATGAAAAAATGATATAAAATTCTGCATAGTAGACGCATGCGCATTCACACACACGAACACATAGCACGCACGCGCGCACGCACACACCACACACACACACATACATAATCCTACACATTCAGGACGGCCTCTTTTTATCAGCTTTCTGAAAGTAATTCAGGCAAAAAGATCGACGGCTTTTCGTCTCGTGCGTCAATTTTCAGTCAACAGAACTGTCTACTATTTGGCTGGGTGATGAAGTGTTTCATATATTCCCGAGGATCGTCATCCAAAAAGAGTCAATCAAAATCCCAATCGATTGACTGATCGATCAGTCAACACACCTACCAACCAACTAGCTGAATTCCAACCCAACTAACCAATAAACAAACAGATGGTACACAAACCCACCAGACATGGTTAACTATGATAGAGTCCCTTTGGGATGTTGTCATTATTTCATGTATGGTCCAAATCGACGTGACACCGCAAAAGAAAAAAAAATCGAGTAAAACGACCGAGGGTGAGGGAAACGTGAAGTCACAAGAAAGGCGATTGAGGATTCGTGTCCTTTCCACAGAAATCATAGCAGGCTACTGAGGTGGAAAAAAAAATGTTCCAAATTGGGAATGAAAACCGCTCGAAAGTGAACCTGACCACGTGGTGTTCGATACCGTCGGAACTGTTTATCGACTTATCAGCTCAAGTCAAAGCGTTTTTGTCACCCACCTCGAGCACCGGGCGAATGACGTCGGGAAGCAGCTCAGCAATCCCCGTTCCCCGCCACAGCTGTGCCGTGGTTCCATGGGTTCTAGGGGGCCTATGAACTATAACTATTTTACCCTGTCTGCCGATTTTTTGTTTTATCCTATTATCCCTGCACTACTTGCTTTCAATCACTACTATTGGACCCCATGGAAGAACATAATCATTCCTATACACTGTAATGAATCAAAAATGGGCAATCCATCCATCTTTGGTTATTCATGTACTGTATGACTCAAGTTTTCTGTGTATTTTATTAATGTGAAATGCAAAACAAACAAACAAACAAACTGACAAACTAACTACTAGATCGTTAATTTTTTTGTAGGCATCTGAGAAAATAGCAGCTGCTTTAAAGAGCAGACGAGCGTGATATTTGCTGTGAAATTTATGGGCAGACATGAGGTATGTGTTATTTGTAAGGCTCATCTATATACTCAAGGGATAATAATATGCACGAATTAATGTTGGGATTATCACTTGTGGAACCTGTTTATCGCTTTGTTTGCAACGCATCGTCGTGAAATGTAATAGATAGAGAACAGAAAGTCTCGTCTAAGTTGATTGTGTTATAGTTATTGACAAAAGTGACTGATGGTTACTTCCCTACCAAGATTCTCTTTCATATTTTGATAAAGAGATAACTTGACAAGTATATATGTCCCTTATGAGAATGTATCAACACGCTTTGGTTTAACAAGAAAACGGGAAATATCCAGCTAGCCATGCTCACGTTTGACCTCATTATAGGCTGCTGATGGTCACTACGAAGGTGTCGCAATCTTTACCCGTCACTTATACACCATACCCCATTAAAGTTAAAGGACCAGGTCACCACATACAATCATATCTGTATAAATTGAGTGAATGCAGCAATATTAACATGTTAATATCTTATCAGTGAAGTTTGAAGAAAATCGGACAATCCATTCAAAAGTTATGTATTTTTTAAAGTTTGGGTGCAGCAGGCGCTGGATGAGAAGAGTATTACAGGTCGTGATGTCACATTATGGACAACGCAATACAGAAAACAAAGAGATCATTGACATAGGTAAAAAGCAATATCATTCCCCCCTTCTTTCAAAAAGAGGTGAGTGAAATGCTCTTTCAGTAGGTGAGAAAATATGTTGAATCTCCTTTATACTTTCTTTATAATCGTTGTACATACATGTCGCAATAAGCACAAAGTCATGAAAGTGTTGCTGTCTTCTCATGCCTGCACCAAAATTTGAAACATTCATAACCTTTAAACGAATTGTCCGATTTTTGGTAAACATTCACGGATGTTTTACTTATATTGCTGCATTCACTGCAACTTGTGCTTCAGGACTGTATGCGATATCGGCTTTGGGTGCAAACTTATGCAACGTCTATTATAAAAGAATGTCGTCGGCATCAATTTCATCCATGTAATTAAAAATAAACAGAAAAAAAAGAATAACTCGGCAGAGTGTGATTTGGTGTGCTGGGTTCGTAATACTAAAAGATTACATGTACAACATGTCAGATCTAATTAGAACCGATGTAGAGCAACATCTTCTGTATAAGAAAAAACAAACCCAAATCTCTTTTGTTTCGTCGTAATTATTCGAAAGCAAGATATAACACTGATATCACAAGATTCCTGATATACTAGGCAAATGTTTTCAATTGCAAGACCCTTTTTTATGATGACTTGGTGACTTTCCATTTTTCTCGGTAAAGAAGAGCGCAATATATATATTGGCCTGGTACAGCGAAACTAGCCCAAGTATCCACCCTCCTCTCTAGGATCACTCTGTTAAGTCATTCCGAATCTGATTCATGACTAACGACTCGAAGTCGATTGACTCGCCGAGTGGCCGAAGAAGGATATTGATTACATCTTCTCCCCCCCCCCCCCTCTCCCCACCCCACACCTTTCTCTCCATCGATTACCGGGGGGGGGGGGGGCGGAGAGTTTGGTGAGGACATTTCCGTCCCACGTTCTCGCCATCTACTCTGGCGTTACTTGCTATAGGCATGTTTCCGCCCATCCCCCGGGATAATTTAGGGTGCGCCCGTGTTTGTTCCCTCCCTTCCCATCTCAGGACTGAGAAAATTTATATCCCCCTCCCTTTCGCTGGATTTCCCTTCAAAGGAGTACCCCTAAATCCAGAATACTGCTCAATATTATACTTTCACCCACTATCATTCGATGAAATATATATTTAATTTTCTTCCTCCACAGAACATAATTTGATTGTGATATATATATATATATATGTATACATATATATATATATATATACATATATATATATATATATATATATATATATATATATATATGTATGTATATAAGATACGAGTGATCTTGAGTACATAACAGTGGGACCAGCGTAAAAAAAAAAATGAGATTTTGCTTGAGGCGGCCTAGAATTATGCTAAATTGCCATGAAATTGTGTCACATAATTTCTGACAAGCGACAAGCGAAAAAAAAGGTCCCTTTTTTTTTGGGGGGGGGGGGGGGGGGCTAAAACTGTGGGGCCTGCCAAAAAGACCAAACAGAAATACAAAAATCAATTGTGATACCCAATCGCATTGCGGTGCCAATTTCTGATCCTCTAAAAGGTCCTCAAATTCTGTGCTCCCAACTGTGATGCTCAATCGGCAAAACACAAAACCACAAAAAAAAAAAATCTTCACAACATTTTATTGTCGATTTCGTCGACAAATCAACTGACAAACGAACAAACAAGCGAAAAGAAAGGTACCGCAGTATACAAAACACACATAGATATCCTTTCTGTAACAATTATGCTAGAATTATTCTTAAAACAAAAATGTTACGTAGTAAAGGATAAAGCTCATAAGTAGTAAAAAAAGTGTCTATATGCAATGAGACAGAACGGAGATAGACTAATCACAAGACAAAGGGATAGCTAGCAAAAGGATTAACATCAAATAAAGCTGACTGAGAGATAAACAGATAGAGCAAGAGACAGACAGACAGACACACAGACAGACAGACAGACAGACAAAAAGAGAAGAGATACAGTGTAAGTAACGTAAATCCAGATAAATACGTGTCTGTCCGTAATGGAAATTTGTGATCTGATGTTTGTTTGGGGGTCTTTATCTTCAAAAATTGGAATGTCAACAGGTTATATCAGAAGAGAGACTAATGGACAACTCATTATATTTCAGTTGTGTGAGTTTGTAGTATTTCGACGGCAAAATGAATGACAAGGCTCTGTTTGACTGCAGTAAATGTATTCATGTACCCTTGTCGTATTTATAGCTACGATGCCAGATTAATTTGTGCGACGCACTGTCCAGAGGATAGGATTGAATATCAACGGCGGCATTGATTTTCGCTGCGTATTCCTGCATCAACACATCGGCCTCATCAGTGACTTTTAAGTCGATCTTAAAACGTCCGTCGGAAAATAAATCAAATCAAAAGACGCCGCGGTCTTCTTGCCCGCTACTCCCATAGCTTCTATTTACGCCAACCGCTTAACATTGTGATTCTTCCTTTCTTTCTCCTCTTTTCTCTCTCTCTTTATCCATGGTTAGAGTCATAAGAAATTCATGGAGCGCCCCATTTTCCAAGCATAGGAAACATTAGCGGGAGCAACGAGCGCACGATGCTGATTAATTGATGAATTGGGATCGTAGAGTAATGATATCATGTGGACACGAATGGAGCCCGTTTTGTCAGACCCATGGTCGATATTCCCAAACCACACAATTCTCTCAGGGAGAAGGAAAGAGGGGGGGGGGGGGTGGGAAGGGAAGGAGAGAGAGGGAGAGAGGGAGAGAGAGAGAGAGAGAGAGAGAGGAAAGGAGAGGTGGAAGAAGCTGGTATATCCAAATCTGTTGAATCCAGTCTGTGCGTAAAATAATCTTCCACTATGCATCGAGTGAATATTTTCCCTCTTTTTTTCATTCCGTGCATCATTTAAATGAAAATCGATACGCTAGCAGCAACTCAGTCGATTGCTCTTGCATTTTCTTGATTATGATGTATTGCATAGTAGTAGCTTTGAAAAAAAAATACAGAAAGAGCCATAACTTCAAGGGTGTTTTTCATGAATGTAATGGATGCTTTACTGCGACCAGTTTGGGACTTTCCCCGAGAAGAGAGGATCCCATTGTCCCCTTGTGATTGGTTGCCTTTCCGTTCATCATCACAACAACAACAACAACAACAACAACAACAACAACAAACAACAACAATAACAACAAAACACAAATGAAAAATCGTAAAGGGATTTCACCTTGACGTCCTCGATTTATAATCAAAATTAATTCGCGTCTTTATAACGCTTTCAAGTCGAATCATAAGGTGACAATACTAGATAGCAGCTCATTGACCTTTTGCTTACGAATATCATGTGTCATAATTGATACTGCTGTATCCTATTCTAACTTTTTCTTTATTTGGACGAATTGAAACAGCATGCCTAGGGGAGCAGAAAGGGTACGAATACTTATGCTGGTCTGCACCCATCAAACAACTTGTCAAATTGTACTCAAATCTAAAGAAAAAAATAAAATAGACGTTCAAATTCTGTAAGGTTAAAATATATAAATCTAAAATGCATTGATAGCATAACTTTTTTTTTTTGCTTTGTATAATTATATGACTAACATGTCTGATACTTTGATATGAGATTGAGATGATTGGTTTTGTCTTCTGACGACAATGATTACATGAAAACATTATGCAGAACGTTTGCTGAAACGCTTTGATGTTCTCTTCTGTTTAATTATGCTGTTACGTCCATCCAACAAAAGGCCATACAAATACAAGTAAACATTGTTTGATTAATCGTATTGCTAACAATTTGTAAGACATGTGAATCTTATATATAAATACAAAAAAAAAAAAATGTGGACGGATTGATATAGACTTGGTACGTATTTTCACTCCTTCTGTATGGGTTAATCATACCACCTGTCACCCAACGAGATACCCCATTGTGGTGGATAAGACTCCGAACTTGCAAACGGGTGGTCCCGAGTTGGTATGCTGCCTGTTGCATGCATCCTTCAAAAAGATATATGCCAAAGATATCCCTCCTCTCCGGGTGAAAGGGGGGGGGGGGGGGGGCTTGGGTTGTGTATTGATAATGAAAGGGTCGTTTGGAAGAGTAATGCTAAATCTCCAGGAGATAAGACCGATAGGACTGTAAATAATCAACATTCGACAGTTATGGTGTTAATAGTGACAACCTTCGGGTTCATTTTCTGCTGCTAATGATCTGTTGTAATGATCTTGCTCAGAGAGGAGCTAACGTTCGGCCAAAGGGTGCTGTTCGTTATTCCGAAGGTTCGTTAATCCTTAACACACACATTCCCTATACCTAGAGGTTCGTTAATCCGAAAATTAAAAAGGGTTCGTTAATCCGAACACTTGTGGCGTTATTCCGAAGGTTCGTTATTCCGGAGATTCGTTAATCCGAAAATGAAATTCGGAATAACGAACCTTCGGAATAACGAATCTTCGGACTAAAGAGCCTTCGGAATAACGAACCTTCTGAATAACGAGCTGTAACCCGGCCAAACATGCTGCAGAACACGTGAATTTCAGTCCGCGCATGGGTATTCAGGGAACCCCCATCGATCCCCCACTCCCTACAACCGCATGTTTCCACGTTAATAGCATCCATTCATGTCTTATTCATTGGCAAGCAACACTCAACCACCAAAGTAGTAGTGGCAGAGGTGGTTGTGGTGGTGGTGGTGGTGATGATGATGATGGAATGGAGGGGGGGGGGGGGATCAGGTAGGTGCGGGATGAGGACACGAACAATGAGGACGAGTTAGAGTATTCAGTTACAGCGTGCGGCTTATGGAAATGAGCCCGGCGAATTCGGTAAACGATGCGAGCGGGGAAAAGTGCGACAACACTCCGGATTACATGAGGTGCGTAGATCCGGATGCGATGAAGTTTCTGAGCGATGAAAGGCTGGTTTCAACATTATACACTGAAAACGAGACAGGGTCCTAAGAGACACGTTCGCACCGTAAAGAAAACGAAACACCGAAGAGAAAGAACATAGAAACTTACGAAACAAAAAACAATGACGTAAGATTTCTCCTTTTTTTTAAACCATCTGCGAATGGGGGTGAATGAACGGACGTGGCATGCGTTGAAATGCAGACCTTTTCTCTCGGTATCAAATAAATTCATTTTTTCTTCTTACAAAGCAGCTGCAAAGCTTTTTGTTTAGTCGTTTTCACTTCTCTTTTTTTTTGGCAAGAGTGGGATGAAACCAAGCAACCTTTATTTGGACGACTAACTTACCAAAGATTTCTCACGGGCTTATACAATCGCAGTAAAGCAGATGGACGGGAACGATTTAATTCATCATACTCATTGATCCGGTAGACCTTTAGGTTCTAATATATATTTCTACTTGCGATGAGAACGTATGTTTAGCAAGGGAAACTCAACTCCTTGCTGATTGATTTTGTTATTGATATTTTGAAAGAACACAATAGAATTGAACAAAGAGGACGGTTTCTGCCTGCTAGAAAGAACAGTGTCCCGCAGTGCGAAACACAATGCGAAGCACAGTGCGAACATAACGTGAAGACAGTGTGAAATATCTTCACACTGTTAACATCGATGTGAACACAATGTGAATCATCTATTCACAGGGTGAAACACAATGCGAAGCACAGTGGGAACATAACGTGAAGACAGTGTGAAATTCCTTCACACTGTGAAAATCGATGTGAGCACATTGTGAATCATCAATTCACAGTGTGAAACGGACTGAACATTACTATGTGACATTTCTGTGAAAAAACCATACCACAGTGTGAAATCATCTTCACACTGTTAAATTCGAGCGGTCTTTTATACATAGTCGACTATGTGAACACATTGTGAACACACTGTCGCGACTGTATGACACTGTGTTCTTTCCAGCAGGCGTGCTTTTATCATGAACGGACAACGAATGAAAATGGTATTTATCATTATCGACATTCCAAATGTTTTCTACCAATAAAAGCAGTGGGGTTATTGTTCAATATTGCATACAATATAATTCTGATATTCCCTCATACACACTTGGTCTGTACAAGTTTTACAAAGTCATTTTTTTTTTCACGAACTACTTGAACCCTGTTCATAAACATATTCTTCATCGTCGTAATCCTAATCACCACATATAAGCCATTCTTGCAAAATCATTAAGAGATCAAATCATCAAATTTGAATAGTTGGATTATTTCAATCAAGCTGCACGAATTTAGCTCACTTTGATTGAAAGGATGTATGATGTCTGTTCGCAAACTCCTATCAAATAAAAGAATATCTGGTGATTAGTTGTTTGCCAGCGAATGAAATACTTGCGAGAATGTGACTTTGAAATTTAAACGAAATGATAAATAAAAGTCAATTTGAGTATGCCGCACATCATTTCTCACTATGGAAAAGCCATCTTTTTTAGTGAACTCGTCACTTTGCATAAAAGACGCCAGATTCCTTACGAATGTTCGCTTTTTTTCAAACAAAGCACTGTTTTATGACTCTTGTTGTATCGCAAGAAGTGAAAGTGTGATATTGCTCAACAAAAATCTCTGTTTCCATGACCAAAAAGTGATTCCCCTCGATCATTGACCTCGCTAAGACGATATTTACTGTTATTTTGTCGATTTTTCTGCTTTTCAGCTTTTTGTGAATTCAACTTTTTTAGGGTAATTTCTGTCGGCGTGATTACATATATATATTTTTTTCAATTGACATAGCAAAAAAATTTGTGTTATCATGTTGACATGAATTCCTTTTGGGGAAGTCAAACTGACAAGATGATTTATGTTTGCTCACAAAAGTTGATGAGTTGAAATTGATAACGCATTTCTCCAGGATGGATGTTTAGTTAACTTCATCAGACGAAATATCTCGGCGTCATGTCTTCAAGTAGAACTACATTTCAACGCTCGGAACACGCATTTTTTTTCTGCCTTATGGGTGTTAAAACTCAGAACACGTATACCCATATTGGACAATGTTGGAGGAGGGGGGTAGTGTAGTAAGGGCTCCTCAAGTTAGAGAAGAATCAGGAATTGTAAAGTCTTTCCTGGTTGTCCGGGGGGTTGTGCTCCCTTCTGGCTGTGCTATACTGATGCAGCCCCCCATCATCGGAAAATCTCGTTTAATGGTGCTGTCTTAAATATCCTCCCACGGCATGGTCGCTGCGAGCGGAGAAGTGCAGACATGAACTTTTAATTGATCTGTTCAATCAAGGAGAAAGGGAGCCCGAATTGCCAGATCTCATCAAATCCATCAAGACTGCAGGTCACGATAATACCGTCTCTGTTCATGTTCTAGTCATGCTTAGTGTAAACAGTTAAAATCGTAAAGTCATGAACTTCCCGCACCTGCTCTTGAGAGCCTCTACTCATCATCGTGCATTACAAGAATTGGAACCATCCGTAACTTCGGAAAGAAAGAGAAGAGAGTCGCAGCTTTTCCAGTTGGGTCGAGATAATGCGTAGAACGCTGCTCTTTGCAAGTACACTATTACCAAGGATATCTACATTATCGAGAGACATTCACACTGCCTACGCACCACATGTTTAAGTATTTGTCAGGCATTGATAATAGCCCAGAAAAGAAATAGCTCAAGACCTCGAATCATACACAATAATCTTAGACATGGTAGAGTGATCTTGAACTTTCATTCTTGAACAAAATTTGTTGTCTCAGTATCTGAAGAACACGCACAGACATCTAATTTTCCGATCAATTTCAGACCCTCGTCAGACACTTGCCTTTAATTCTCATGAAGTTATTGAGTCATTTCCTTTCTAGGCGCTGAATCTCCTTGGCAAGACTTCTGTTCACCTAAATCTAATTTCATTTACAAATGCTTGATGTCATCTCAATGATATTTGCCCATCAAATGATCAGCATTCCATTCCGACTGATCAAGGCAAGCCCAATCAAACTCGACAGACGAGTAGATATTTCATTATCCGTGAGTGGCGTTGATGTTTGTCAATATGAAGTGACAAAGGCTCCACCGCAATTCGTAATAATTCAATCCATTGACATTAAAAACAAGATTAGATAAGCAATGCTTCTTCATTTGAACTTTGCAAATAACTTTTAACATGTCTAAGCAGTGTCAAGCACAAACAGTCGACGTCTTCCTCAGGATGGAACCACAGCTACTGTAATGTAAAAACTTAAGGACGGCAACAGGCTAAGTCGGGGCCCTGAGCCCGGATTAAGGTAACGACTCGTTTGAGAATGTCAGACAACCTCATTAAAGGTTAATATGAGATTCAAGGAGACTCACCTGACACAACACTGAGCTAAGAAAACACGTTTGTGGGGTGGAGGCGTTAACTTAGACAGTATCTCCCTCTCTCTCTCTCTCTCTCTCTCTCTCTCTCTCTCATATCTATATGTGACCCTGCAAGGCAAAACCAACAAAATTGCCAGATATTGATTTTTTTTTTAGTTAAGGGCATATTCTGAAAGAGCAGACTCTAAGCTTTAAAAATATAATGATGTATATCTCATTTCAAATGGACCCTCCTAAGCTATCTTAATATTGGAAAGAAAGCACACAGTCTGGAAAAGTGTGAACTGAGAAAAGAGGCTCTAGGGTGCATGGTGAATTCAAGTGCTTAATCTTTACCCAGCCGTGCTAGCTGTGCGATAGATGGGACGAAAAACACCCCCAGGATGTATACCACTGAAGCATAACAATGACGAAATTATCAGATTAAACTGAAATTAAGCATGGTCTATTAACACATTCTGTCCATGAGTAATGCCAACTTTCAAAGCAGTTGCAATTCCGTTTAGAATTTAGTAGAGTTAAAAAGTGAAGGATTTTCAAGAAATTAAAGGGGCTTTTAAGACATACCTAATCTCATTACTCTACGAAAAAAAAGGTTGCGCTTAGAAACGTCAGTATGAAGCGCCATATAAATGCAATTATTATTATTATTATTATTATAAAACTGTTGAAAACACATTTTTCCATTCATTTCATGATCCCAATCTTAGGAATAATGTAGGAGAAGAATAACTCTTTCAAAAACATTAAAAACTCAAGATTGACTTGGTTGGCCAGTTTCACCTTTTTTTGAGTCCTCATTTAAAATGAAGGGGTGCGCCTTTTTGTTGGTTTTGTGATGCATCACAAAAAATTAACCTATACATAATATAGGTATATATGGAATATATATATATATATATATATATATTTATTTAGTATATATATATAGAAAAAAAAATATATATATATATTTATTTAGTTACTCATTATTTATTTATTTATTTATTTATTTACTTATTTATTTATTTATTTATTTATTCATTCATTTATTTATATATAGTAGGACTTTGATTATCCGGCCATCAATTAGCCGGATTCTCTGTGATGCGGACATTGACTGGCTGACATTTTTAAAAAATGTTTTCATGTATTTACCGAGCTAGATCCCTCTCAAAACATACACACGTTCGACAATTATCGTCGGGACATATCCCAATCATCGCGCACTGGAAGTCCGTTCGTGAGACAATGTCAAAGACAGGTGCCGCGCTTGTAAATGGCACTGAGTGCACAGCAGTTCAGTCCTCGACGAGGCGCAATATTGACCTCATTGTCTGTCAGTATTAATCCAACGAACAACACATGAAGGAATTTTTACTTGTATTTCGTTTTATTTCATTATCAATTTCTGAAGTATGGAACATGACAATGCCATTCGGGTAATCATAATATTAGTGAAATGGTAATAGCATGATATGCTAGAAAGTGTTGTAAATAAAGCATGTCTCTCTTATCCGGCAAAATCGATTATCCGGACACCCGTCGGTCCTGAAGTGGCCGGATAATCGAGGTCCTACTGTATTACCGTTGATTACCGTCATTTTGCCAATTTAATTTCTATGGTCACATTTGCCCTCTTGCAGAACGCAGTGCCCCAACCTCATTATGTTTTATTCACCATTTTAGAATATTTCAATTCCGCCCACGGACTCTACGGGGCAAGGGACGTGCTGCTTTTTATTTCGTTTTGATTTTTAATAGATGAGTCGAAGTAATTGTGCGCAGTGTGGGCGCGAGGAGGCGTCACATAAGACTGAGAAATATTTGATAACGCCAGTGATAATGACGATGACAACGATAACAACAAAAAGACCATGCCAATCTAAAGAGGCAATAGACGCGCAACGGCGACACGTCGTTGGCTTATTGATTATTAAGGAGCTCCTCAGAAAGTGGCGGTTAATATAATATAGAGTTGTTCATTATTATATTGCCCAGTCCGCGGGCCTCTTTTCTTGTCTAAAATGTGGATACAAAGCTTCGATCTGGCAGCAGGGTGAGGACGTTATCTTGGAAGGTGCAATTGTTGACAAAAAAAAAATCTAAGAAAAATACAACTAAAACACACACACACACACACACACGCACACACACACACACACGCACACACCCATACACACACACACACACGCACACACGCATACACACACACACACACACGCACGCACGCACACACACACACACACATACACACACACTCATAATCCGAAGTATCAAGCTAATTTTCACAATGGTATTTATCGTTAAAAAAATAGAAAATGAAATACTGACAGAGTTTGTACATCCCTTGCTACAGCTTTAAAGGGATCGTACAGTTTTGGTTGAGACCTAATTTCAGGTTTCTAACATTTGTTGGTGAGATAATGAGTAACCTCTTATGAAATTTTAAAGAGCATGTAATTCTATGAGGAATTCAGCTTTTACATGACGAAAATTGGTTTTGAAATGGCTGAGATATCAAAAAAAAAAAGAGCGATTCTCATAAAGTGTGGAACCCACACTTTATTACGATCGCTTTGTTTTACCTTGTTTTTGGATGAGTCATCCAAACCCGATTTTCATCAAATAAACTTTGAATTCCTGTTAAAATGTTATGCTCTGTACTATATCATAAGTGTTTTCTTGGTATCTCGCAAAAAGTTAAAAGCCCAATTCTCATCTCCACCAATACTGTACCATCGCGCTTTCATTGTGAAAGACAATGACCAGCGTAGCGATCGATTGGCAAGGCCTATCCTAGAACTGGTCGTCTTCGCACAAAACGACACTATAGCCTATGGTGTCCTCTTTTCGGTGTGATGTGATTGGGATATATTGCTTTCCTGTCGGGGCTCTTTTTATGAGTGCCCAAATGATTAGTATTTATAGCCTGTCAGTCGACGAGTGTGTAGGAGTCCTATTTGTTAATCGTTACGGTATCCTACACACTACTCTTTACAGCGTCACGAGTGGGAGTAAACAGTTGCGAAAGATAGGGCGGTAATTTGGCGTGGCAGAGATACGGCTCCCTTAAAGGGGATGTCCAGACGACTTTCATAATTTCACATCATGTAGTACATAAATTGACTGCCCCATGTATAGATTAATTAGATTTATTGTGATTCTTGAGCAGATAAACCAACACTCTGAAAACCCACAACAAATTACAATGAGCAAGGATGATGACATAGGATGCTCACTTATAAATATTCAGAGATGTAGCAATGCAATTCCATTACAATACCGTTTGATTAACAAGTTCATCTGTGCAGAATTTATGTATGTGTTCTTTCCTTTTCTGCTAATGCTTTCTTGATATGAAGCTGCTATGTCATCATCCTTTATTGTTCGTTGTGATTTGGTATAATTTTTGAAAATATTCTCTTTTTTCCCCATCCCAATCACTATAAATTCTGAAACTCTGTACCCAGTGTAACCGAATTATAGTTGTTCCAATGTAACAGTCTGAAATCAGCCGGAGGGCTCCTTTAAAATGATGAAAATGTTAATGCCTTTCAGGATACCGTCAAGGATTAACAAATAGGATTCTTTACACCCTTATTTTTCTAAACGGAAGAGAACCGCAAAGCTGACTCTTGGGCGTGTCAAGTCGGAATCAAGTTACAATCCCATAGCCATATATTTTCTAAACCGTCAAGATTTTTTTTTTCAAGTAATCATATCCAGTGAGTAAGAGGAGAGCGTAAATTTTAATCCTGTTTTTTATTTTCAGGTTTTTCTTTCTTCATTTTTTGTTTGTTTCAAATTTTCTATTATCAGGTGGATTGATAGTCCTACTTGATAAGCGGCCGATTATGTCATGTCTAATCCTGGATAACATGAAGGGCTAACTTGATGGAGTCACTTTCATGGAGTGGACGAATGTTTCTGTGACACAACTATCATGTGACGTCACAATCTGGATAATCATTTCAATATGTATTGTGCTTCCTTGTCTTCCAAATGTCACACACACACACACACACACACACATCATATATATATATATATATATATATATATATGTGTGTGTGTGTGTATATTGATAGATATATACTTATATATATATACATATATATATATGTGCATATATTATATATATAGTGCATGAGGCTGAATGCACTATAACAATATAAGCACCGACAAATTCTGAATTTGCCCCGAAGGCCAGTTATATTCAATGAGGCCGCAGGCCGAATTGAATATAATTGCCCGAGGGCAAATTCAGAATTTGGAGGTGCTTGGTACTTGTTATAGTGCAATAAGATGTCATGCACTATGTGATATATAAGATAGCATACATACCCAGGCAAGATAAGCCTAGATCATTTCTAACAGTTGCACGTGTCTACACAAGCAATAATACCAGTTTCTTTGAACCTGTGTAGACTAGACAAAATCCTGAAGATCCAAATTCAACTATAGAGTCTAGGGTCTACGTGGTTATATCTAACGTTTTCTAGGCCCTACGATAGGTTAGGTCTAGGGCCCTAGGGGTCCTGGCCTAACGTTTTTATACTAGATTACGTACACTGTACTGTACGTCACTTACGAGCGACAGAGCTAGTTAACACTTGACCCTAGGTCAACTAACAGTAACACGTTAGACGCCCTACTTACTGCACTGTGGGTCCAGGACCAGGACTAGATGATGTTTTGTAGGATTAGGGATCTACTGGATTTAAACACAAGGCTCGTGCCAGGCCCCATTGCTGCACATGCGGATTCCGAGAGTGTGTTGTGAATGTCGTAGTAAAGTTCATAGCGTAGCGTGATCAAAGAGCGCTTAGCGTATACTGTACACACCACACGCTGCCCATTTCCACGGCGCACTTCCACGTAGAATGTACGGAGAAAGCGGCGCAAATCTTGGGTTGACTTGCTCAGTAATATCCGTCGGATTGATTCCTAAATCAGAACAGTAGGAGTCCAAAATTCGTAGGGCGTATTTGATGGCATCCTTTGTGTCCTTATTGTCTAAGATACTGTTTATATAAATCAGTCTCTCTAAAAGTAGCGAACCTGTTCATTTCAGCTTCCATGTTTAAATCTACCGCTGAAAGTCTAGTCCCATCACACAGATAAGTTGCTGGCATAGCCAGCCTGCGAGAATTGAGAATAACGATAATATCGAGCAAAATATATCGCGGTTGTGGCGCAATCGCGTTGATAAGGTGCGGGATTCAAGTACTCGATGATTAAAATGAGGGAGCAAAAACCGATATCAAATCGATAGTGGGTTATCGTTTGCAATCGTTATATTTTGCGTGCACTATAACTTTTGTCGTGCACTGCCGGCCTGTATCATAAGTATGTATGCTATTTTATATATATATATATATATATATATATATATATATATATATATGTATATATATATATATATGTGTGTGTGTGTGTGTGTGTGTGAGTGTATCTCGATTTATACAGGTTTTTTTCAGAAACCAGGAAAGCCCTAAACGATGCAGTCATAGGATCAGTATAGTGTTTCCAAGCCTAAAACAAAATCTGCTTGATCTTGATACCCGATAGTTCTACATTTCCCAGGGTACCAACCAATGATTACGTGACTGACCTTTCGACTAGAAAGACAACCCAGAAAGGCGGGGTCTGATTTGCTATAGTGTGCTAGTTTTCACTCTACCGCAGTTCATGATTTGACATCAGCGGCTAAAAGCAGTGTCAGACGTGGCGCATCTATTTCTTTTTTCTTTTAAGCATTTTTTTAAAAGAAGCAATTCTTCATCGTTGTCTTAGTAAACATTTCCATCTGAATTAATTTTCCTTTTCTGTTATTCTGTATGACCACGAGATGATCGCTACAAGTACGCTAGCATGAACAGCATTTATAGGGCAACAGCTCAAAAATGCCTCTGACATTACAAACAAACAGGTTAGCCATAGTACTGTCTGAAGCCATTGCCCCAAACCATTATTGTTTTCAAGTATAATCTCAGTGAATACAGGAGTTCACACGAGGATAATGATTGAATCATGTCGGCTTCCGAGGCGTCTGTGAATCCAAACCGACGTGGGCTAGGAACATTGATATCACCAATTCAAGAGTCGTTTGACTGATGTTCCCTGGCATTTCGACCTTATCATTCCGTGATTATTTCGTATGCTGTGTTGTGGAGGCTCAGAACATTATCTGAATACATATTGTTTACCCCTTCCCTTCCTTCCTTTTATCTTTTATCTTCCTTACCCACATCTGACTGACTTCCTGTATGGAATTTTAAAATCCCGATGGACTCTTTGCGTGACTTATTTGATTCCCGCAAGTAATGGGTTAAAATCATCACGCGGGGAATCGAATAATGATGAGACCCGTCCATCATTATCTTGTCATAACGTGCTCGGCATGTTCCCTGCCGTCTTGCCGGTAGCATCCTCGTCCCCGGAGACTGTGCCTACACCACGGCGTTTCCATTTTCGTATACCCAGCGCAGATCCCGCGTTTTCAATTACACCTAATGAGCGGGTTGCGAATATCATCAACAACGCAGCAATTAGGCCACGGAGGTTGGAAGTACACCATCTACGTGAAATGCCAATTCTTCGGTGTAAAAAAAAAAAAAAAATGTTGTTCATTCTCGACATATACCCGAGCATATCGTCGCATACATAAATCTAGCTCGTAAATCACCAAGTTTCACTCAAACGTAATTGTCATACCATTATTATGACTTGCTTCATATACGTCTGGTATGCGTCTTGAATGACGTAATTATAATCAAATTGTACAACCCTTGTAGAAGAGATGATTACAAAAGAACGATCGTCCCTTCAACAGGAGGGATGTGATATGGTTCCTGATAATGTCGAAACTTTCTAAGGTTTGCAAAATTCTCCAACAACGCAGGCCAAAACAATCGCATTTGCATTAATTCTCACTCAATTCTAGAACAAACCAAACAAAACCTAAACAAAGTATGCGTCTATAGAATGCTTATTTTAGAACAATGTACTTATCTCCTTTCCTTTTCCCCTGCCATGTAGGCATTAGTATCGATCATAACAAAAGGAAGGCACATATTTCTGTTATTGATGTGCCAGCGACAAATTGATCGATGGATTGATTGATTGATTGAATGAGAAACTCTTTCATATATCGAATTTCTGTCCAGTTGCATTGTGATGATATATTTTTTGGGTAAGATGTACAAGATAGATAACCTAAATATGTATACCAATCCGTCACGTAATAAAGTGTATATATAATAACATAAAAATGTATATATATATTATATATATATATATGTATATATATAAATATATATATATATGTATATATATATATATATATATATATATATATATATATATATATATACACACATACATACACACACACACACACACACACACACACTGGGAGAGCTGTGAAAGGAGAAAGGACACGTAGAAACCTAGAGCGAGGGAGCCCCCTACGGCTGATGTAACGCAGGCCGGTTACTGAGTGACAGACTAACAAAGCATGGTGCACAGCATACATGGTACTGTAAACGGATGAACAACAATATTGATGGGATTTTGTTTTCCAGAGACCATAATAATTACTCTGAAGGGTAAAAAATCCGTGCGGATTTTGCTACATTTTATGGGATAGTGGCTTTCTTTATTTCTACATGCATATTTGTCCCTCGGAATGTCCCTGGCGAAAACAACCCTGTAACGGTATCACAAGAAATAACATTATAGCCGGAACAACAACAAGCAAAAAAGAAAGTTAAACAAGGAGTGGGTATCATGTACGACACGTCCCAAAATTTATTGCACGTGCGGATTGTCCAAGGTTAAAATGAACTGCGCACGAAAGATTCATTAATGTTAATATTAAGACCAGCCAGAGTGCTATAGAAAGACGCTATTGTGAAAACAAACACTTTTTGCTTAGGGAATATTTTGACATAAGTGAATTTTGATTTTTTTTTTCTCCCCTTGCAATTTCAATCATCACAGCAAGGGCGATCGCCAGGAAATTTAATCTCTCGTAAGATCGGGAATGAATTCTCTGGGTCAGTATGCACGTACAGCATTATGATGACGTCATCGGACATCAAATACTGGACACTTTTAGATTGTACACCGCACGTGTCATGATTTTTCCAACGCAAGGCAGAAGCATAAAACGGTAAATAAGATATCCATTATAACTCGTGACTTTCTTCCATTCAATAAGGGATGCTCAGGTACAACCATATCTCCTTACCTACCACAAATTGTTGACAGAAGCACGAAAGCTAGCATGGAGGGCTTTGCCGTAAATCCCCGGCAGATAATTTTAGACAGACAGACAGACAGACAGACAGACGGAGAGTCCACAAAATCGTTTCACGTTTACATTCCTTTACTGATGAAACGAATCCAGGAGTACAAAAATAAGTCATGAGTTAAAAAAAAAAATCCTCAGGGTTGAAACCAAAGTAGCAACAAACAAAGCGATGCGATATTGAGAGCAAACAATCTGTATGTATGGTCATCATGATTTAGATTAATTGTCTACCGATAGACAAAGTAACAGAGAATGAGGCCAAGAGAATTACACTCTGAGGTCATTTGGTTGATAGATGGACGATTCATTTAATGGTGTTTATGAAATCGAAAGTTATTTTGACTACCTTGTTATGACTACATTATTATTGAGAATGTGCCTTTAATTATATAGTCTTGTTGTTGTTTTTAATTGATTTGAATTCACCTAAAGTGTAATGCCCTATCTTCTCAGCATCTATAAACTGTGTTTACGTGGTGACAGGATTTATATGTGCTGGTGTGTGTCTATATGTTTGTATGTGTGTATGGTTGTATGCGTTTGTGTGTTTGTGTGTGTGTGTGCGTGCGTGCGTGTTTTGCAGGAAATCGCAAATGAGTTATTATCCATTCAAATATAATTGGAAACCAAATTGCAGTCTAACCTATCAGAGAGTGTCAAAATTCAAGTCAGGAAATCGATGCGCGACGAACCCCCGATTTGTCTTTCTAGACAACGCAGGGTAACCATTCCTTAGAATGAACCCAAATTGAATGAAATTTACAGAAGCATTTCATGGAGTACTCTATGCTAATGACGAGTAAATTCCTCATGCAGTTTATGATACTGTTTTGTGCAATTTATCAAAGGGGACTCAGATTATTCTACCCTGTCAACAAAAAGACAGCCCCTTGAAATGTAAAATGTCTGATATCATAAAATCATATCAAAACTATATAAAACTCAATCATCAACATGATCAAAGCGAATTACTTAGAGACACGTTAGTCTCTGTAAGAGGCATGATTATGATAATAATAGTAATAATAATAATAATAATAATAATAATAATAATAATAATAATAATAACAATTATTATTATTATTATCATAATGATAATAATAATAGGGAGACTCATATAAAGCGCTCATTCTACCTAAAAAAGATACTCATGGCGCTGTAGAACAGCGCCATGAGTATTGACACTCTTTATACCAGTTTACCAATTAAGTGTTTCAAGAGAGAAGAGTCATCTTTACTGGTATTCAACTTGAAAACAAAGTAATGAATAAGAAATAGCATCGTGGCACGTGATTTTTAGATGGATTATTTCAGAAAGACTGGAAGAATCTCTGAGGATGATTACATCTCTCTCCTATTCTAAGACATCGTGTAGCTCCTTGAAGTAACTGTTGGATGAGACTGGAGGAGCAGAAAAACTACGAGCTCTGTTTAAGGTCCCTCATAATATGGTACACAGTAAAAGCTATGAATCTCAATAATAATAATAATAATGATAATGATGATAATAATAATAATAATAATAATAATAATAATGGTAATATTAATAATAATATTAATAATAATAATAATAATAACAATGATAATGATAACAATAATAATAATAGTAATAATAATAATAATAATAATAATAATAATAATAATAATAATAGTGATAATAATAATAACATTGATAATGTATTATTTATCCAGGGTACCCTATTCAGTGCTGCCACTGCTCCACCAGACGGCCTTGCCATTTTTGTTTCCCCAGCGTCGCCAGGTACTCATTAATACACCTGGGTCGAGAGGGACATACTGGGTAAGAGCATCTTGTCCAAGGACGTTAAGTACTGGGTGGGAATTGAACTCGGGTCTTCCGATTGGGAGTCGGGAGTCTTATCCACTAAGACACAGCGCCCCCATATCGCGTGGCTGTTTATTGTCATTGTCGTAGCTGTTGTGTTCATGGGGCGTGCGCACTTGCGTGTGGTTTCGCGTTATTTACAAGTGTCTATTGTGAATTTTTACTGTACAAAAAAGAATACAAAACAAAACGAAATTTGCAAAAAGAGGCTCAGCTAATGTTTACATAATTTATAAAGGTATAGAAAAAATGCCCCATCCCCTTTGTTGTTGTTGAAAGAAGCATATGCAATCAGAAGCGGTCAATATTATATAAAAAAATTGAAAGTGTGAATCGAAGGGTGGTTACCATGGTTTTCAGTCGTGCATTGTTTAAAGATGGACTTAAATGAGCTATTCATAAAGCTAAACGGTTCAAAACACCAAAGCCTCAGCCAGTAATGCTGAAAAGAAGAAGTCATTCAATTCCCAAGCAGTCGCCAAACATTTGAGCCAAAGCAGTTCAATCATCCTTTTTCAAAGAGTCGATATTTCGTTACATGTTTCTCTCACTTTCGTTTTGCACAAAGTTAATCTTTGCTCTGTTCTTTTTTTTTCTTTAATTCCGCTTGCTTTTAAATGACAAAAAAGGAAAGTAGACTGCCGAGCAGGGACCCCAGATCTAATATTTGCTGTTTGCTTTGAGAGTCGTACGTGTGTGTTTATTATGATTCTCACGCTCGTGATATCAGCTCGGTCGGTTTCAATTCAATATCATGCCAGCCGAGAAAAGGATTTTTTTTTCTTAGAATGAAAAGCTGCCGATTGCATTGCGCTAATCTTTCTGTTTCAATCACGTCTGAAAGTGTTCACTTTCGTTTTTTTTTTCTGTTCGGTAGATGATACTATTTTACTTGTTAATACTCTAGAATGATTTTCTTTCTTTTTTTCGTAGTAAACCACTCCCCCTCTCCCACCCCCCCCCCAAAAAAAAAAAAACCACACACCCCAAACCTATTCCATGCCAGGCCCACAACTTGTGATTTCCTGTTTAGACAAACATTATTCATCAGCAGATATTTTCTTTTTTCAAAAATCATGTCTTTTTCATGTTTTTAGGATAAACATACGAAATCAAGTTATCGAATGTGTGTGGTTTTCTGTAATTTGACAGCCATAGTTAATAAAAAATGGCAAACATCGTCAAATTGTTAATCTTTTTGAAAAGCTTGTCTGAAATACTTTGTGTGTGTGGGGAGGGGGAGGGGTGGTAGAGACTTTGACTAAATTTTGTTTTAGTCTGAAAGTTGGAAGTGAGGAAAGATTTAGCTAAACAGTCCTGTCATCATTGTGGCAAAGAGAGAGAGTGAGTTAGACAGAATCAGGTTGTTTTCATTAGCTCTGAGATTTTCCATGTTCAAGTTAAAAAGGAATAAGAAAATATGTATATTTTTGTTCATCAAATAAACTTGTTCACATCTGCTTCACTGATTCTACATGTTATTCACCTTAAGCGCGTTTGTCTGCATGAACATATACATTGTCTAAAAAATGGGTGATATTTTCGTCATGTTTTATCTGCTCAATCACAGAGTCCATGGCTCGTCGCAGTAAGAAGGGTTTTTATTCGTTTTAATACCCAATCTTATTCTGTCTATTTCTAGCAGTATAACTTTATCAACGCCAATTATTGCATTTGTATAATAATCACTCATCGAAGCTGCCGGCGCCACAAATACAATTATGTGGCAAATTTTATATTTATTTCTTTTTCGTTAAAAATTGCTACGGCTCGGCTTTCATACGCTTTGCTGCATTTTGTTTAAATTTACAATGATAACAGCAGCGAAAAAAAAGGAACTGTAGAAAAAAAAATCTGAAAGAAATGTTTTAAAGTAATGGGATTTGATGATATAAAGAGCTCTGGATTTGGAGGCTATCAAAAAACGGTTCACCGAGTGCGGGAAATTGGTTTCAGAGACGGAAATGGACTTCCACTCCCCACAAAAAAAAAAAAAAAGATACACATGCATATTGCCAGTTTCTCCTATAGCAACCTCGCTTTCAGTCGTTGAGGTATTTTGACCACACCAGTTTTTCTGATATTATTGTTGGGAGTTTTGACGATTAAGTTGAGACTCAATTATACTCCACTATATTTTGTATCACGAATTGCTTTGCTGTTATGGCAATTGAAGATGATTATAAAATATAGTTATGTAATTATCTCTATCTATCTCTATCTATCTATCTAATCGATCTATCTATCTAATCTATCTATCTATATCTATCTATCTATCTATCTATCTATCTGTCTATATCTATGTCTATCTATCCATCTATCTATCTATCTATCTATCTATCTATCTATCTATCTATCTATCTATCTATGTCTATCTATGTATATCTATCTATCTATCTATCTATCTCTCTATCTATGTCTATCTATCCATCTATCTATCTATCTATCTATCTATCTATCTATCTCTATCTATGTATATCTATCTATCCATCTCTCTATCTATCTATGTCTATTTATGTAAATATATCTATCCATCTATCTATATCTATATCTATATCTATATCTATCTATATTAATTGATTCTATCTATCTATCAATCTATGTTACCTAAATATATAAAGCAGTAGAGAGGTGAGAAGATCAGCTATACACCTGCAGATCAACATGTGGTAATTATATATATCAGCCCATGGCATAAATACATCTGTCTTTCTTTTCTTTTTAATCTAAAGAACAAACAAAACAAAACAAAACAAAATAAAGCTAAACAAAAATTAAACAATTTTCTAGCCAATTTTTAAACCAAATAAGCATAACAACTAATAGGCCTATATAAATAAGAGGGGAATCAATTAAAAACTTTAAGATTCGTGATGATATTTTTATGTTTTGGGCAAAGATCAAGAAATTATTGTCCTAGAACTTTTATAGAGCATCCTTCTTGGTGGGTTTAGAGGAGAGAAGTGAAGAGTTCGCGATGCTGGACGGCTGATTAATGGCTGATAGACCCGAAGTCCGGATGCCATGGCTCGTATGTTCGCCAGGGAGTGATAAAACATTCAGAACGTCATCAGGGAATTCATGTTATAATGTGACACCACTACGAGTGCATAAGTGATTGAAGAAAGAAAACGAAGATGGTGGGGAGGGATGGGGGGGGGGGGGGGGCAGGGTGAGGGAGGGGGTGGTGAGGGAGGGGAGGTAAGGGAGAAGGGGGGGGGGTCTCTTGGCGGCTGAACCAAGGGCGAGTTTCCAAGGAGCATTCATGGTGAAATTATTTTTTTATACATAAAAACAAAAGTAGTACACCAGTTTCTTTCTGTCCTACATGCTCTTCTACTCTCAAGCGAACCCAGTTTTTTATAAAGGACATAAAGTGTTTTTTCAGAGCTGTAGCCGTTAAGTTTTATTCAATGCTTTTTTTCTGTTTTTTTTTACATCGTTATTAGACTTATTTGTATTCTATTTGATAACATAATAAAGTGCATCTTTAATAGTAAATGTATGATGAAAACATAAAAAGATAAACATCTTTTATTCGAATTGAATGATATCAGTCAATCCGTTGCCAGTTATAGCAAAGCCATGTCCTTGAATATTATATATTGATTTATGTGTTTCTTCGAGGTTTTTACAAAAAATATGTGGCGAATTCAGGTGCATTATCAGATAAGCTAATAGCATCAGTCAATCATATTTTTGAACATCACTCAGCGGTTATGTATCAATGTCTTGTAAGAGATTTCATTGATGGTCACTCTGTGCATGGTATCAGGTGTGGACTAGCCGGGGACACTCTATTCATTTGATCTTTAGCTATGTGTGTGTGTGTGTGTGTGTGTGTGTGTGTGTGTGTGTGCGTGTGTGTGTGATAGTGTGCGTTATGGTGCTCATGATGATATTATGTGCTCGTTTTGAAACGTTTATCCACTCCCGAATTCGACAAATTAAACTTACTGCTGCAATGCTCTCGCATGTATTTTTTTTTTTGAGGGGGAGGGGAGGGGAGATGATCGTAAATGGTGTATTTTAGGAGTGTATCCCAAAATTGGATTATCGCTAATAATAACAAAATATGCACATGAACATGCACACTTATAGTTGCGAAGCACGTCATGTACAGCTGTATTGTCAGCGGAGGGACCGATCTCGGTAACAACCGCGACAATGATCAGAGATGCAGGGAGGGGGGAAGAGGGTGGGGGGGGGGGGGGGGCGTGGGCTAACGATCAGTCGGTGCTATTGATCAGTACTTGGGGGCCTGAAGCAATTGAACGAATCGGTTGAAACTTACCATCTGAATGCGTCAGCTATGTCAGTGGCAAGTGTCGGAAAAACAGCATGTCTTTCATGAACTCTTTTCTTCATTTTTTTTTACGTTAAACCACCTGCCATCGAAATGAGTGTCGCCAGAAATCAAAGTTTTTACCCTAACGCGACTATCATCATTCTTTTCTTTGTTTTCACTTGAGGGACACACAATATTGAATACACCTATATCGATGAGGGTCGGTAATGATCACTTTACGCAAGAGTTGTTATTCTCCCGTCTCAGAAATCGGGGCACCTGGAATTATCCTGCACAGATTTCAAAGAAATGCAATTTCCCAGTGTCTTGCTATTTTCCCCTCAAATGTTCAGAGTCTAGATACTTTCTCTCTGTCTCTGTCGATTTTTTTTTAAGTGATTTGTCGTGAATGTGTCTAGCTGTTAGCATGCAAAATTGAGCATCGATTTTGAAACGTGTTTTGATGCGGCGTGTTTTTCTAGCCGAAGGGGTAATGGTTGTTGTTCAAGGGTTGGAGCAACAAGGAAAAGGCAGCGTAACTAATGGGCATAGAATCGTCTGCCCTCCCTCGAATTCGATTCATTTCATTTCAAAGTGAACGAAAAAATATTTTCTCAGCACTTGCCGTAGCAAATTCATTGTCCCATCAGGCCTCTACTTTTTTTTTCCTTTCGTTTTTGTTTCGTGAGAATATTAGAAGCATAAAAAAAAACTTTCAAAGTTTGCTTTCAATTTTGGACAAGCAATGGTATCTGTCACCTTTAAAAACAAACGCCCAGAATATGATATACAGAGTGCTGTATAGTCTCAATTCAAATTGAAATCTGAGATCCGCGTACCACATAAGATACACAAACAAGCAAGGGAAATTGCCTCTGTAAGGCACGACAGAAGGACAGACTAAAAAAATAAATGGAGATGGAGGAAACGTAACAAAGTGGAGAAGAGAAAGATGTTCAGACCCAAATAAACCTTTTGTCATACTTGTCCTCATTTCAGTTTGTTAAGATAGAGAGAGAGAGAGAGAGATGGGGGGATGCTGAGTATATAAGAGTAAGAAAAAGAAGAGTTTAAAGGAAAGGAGACAGCATTCTCCATATAAACAGACTGATACAGAACTCGAATAGAGAATATACCAGCCTGGCGAACGATTGAATGAAAAGTGCAGCTGAGTTCATAGGTAGAGGGAGAAAGGAGGGCAAGAGATTAAAAAAAGAAAATGAAATGAACCGATGAGTGACGTCACGAGAGCTCGGGAGTGAGAAGTAAGGAAGAATGCAAGAACGGGAGAGAGAGAGAGAGAGAGAGAGAGATAGAAAGTAAGAGAGAGATGGAGAGAGAGAGGGATAGATAGAACGTCAAGAAGATGCGGTATCGTGGCAAGACGCGCTTGTTGAATCGAACGGCAATTTCTGTTTCCTTAAAACGCGTAAAAAATAGCAGCTTGTACTCGTCATCGGGAGAAGGAATTTGTGCGTGTATTAACGGGAACTCTTTCTGCTTTTTTGAACACGCGTCCATTCATCATCACTCATGCATACATGTGTTTCAACTATTGTGTGTGCTATTAAGCGCTTGCATACGTGTGATGATTTCCAAAGGCGGTGTCAATATAAAGGCCGAGACTATTCGCCAAGTCAATGACACGTGTCTTGCTGCGTTAGCTAAAAAGAAAATAATAATAAAAAGTCAGCAAAGTTAATGTATCCTATCGCGAAATAAACTTTGAAGGGAAAATGCAAAAACGTTTCATTTCAACAAACTAAAACTTTTCTTTTTGTTAAGCGAATCTAGTTGTCCCTCATTAAGCACGACGTGACACTTCATCATGGCGCATGTTATTATTGAACAGTAGAATGACAACTAATTTTTCATTTTGACATGCTACTCCAAAGGCGTAAAAAATTTATTTTTTCTCCTTTTGATGTTTTAAGGGGAGGAGACCTGCATGAACTCGAGTTCTATATATTTCCACCTTGCATTGGGAAGATGGTACAAGTAAGTGGTTTGGCATCTGTCCGACGTATTTACGAGTTGAGTTCAAATAATCTCCTACTTTATCATCATCTGTGATGAAGGCCCTGTTTTGATGTTGTTGTCTTACGTGAGGTTTGCAGGCACTCCGAGTTGCCAAAATTCCTGTCGTTACTATGGCAGCAGCCTTCACAAACAGAAGGGAGGAGGGAATCATCAGTTGCGAAGACTCCTGTCGTTGCTGCTGCAGTAATCGCGACCATACAGCTTAATATCAAGTGATTGCAAAGTGGGTCTCTAAGCAGGACTATATTATGTTTTGCGAAAGGTGAAGGTGATGTGGCTCAGTCAGTAGTGGGTCTGCTTCGCAAACAACTGTCTCAGGTTCAATTCCCATGGAGCCTAGCTGAGTAATGTCGTGCGTAATCGTGCCATCCCTCTAGTTAGAGACAAAACACGCTGTCTCTCGGATAGGACATTAGATGAAGACTGCGTGTGACAGAAACACAACCTACTCAGGTAAAAGATCCCACTTCATTCATTTAGAACCTTGAGCAGCGTGCTAACCGGGTGAAGTAGTCCACCCCAATACCTGCATCAGAAATGGGCGAATGATGCCGACCCCTCGGGGTGCTCTTCACCCCCCGCCCCATCCCAGGTGACTAACAACTAGTCAGCAAGCGGTATCAACTAGGCACATACGAAGAAGACGAAGATACTTGATCTGCCACACACAATCAAAAGCAGTCCTCTTTCGTGCGATCTACGTAAGATATGAAGTTTTCCATTGCCTTGTAAGCACAAAATGATTTTTTAACAGAGCAAAGTAACCCATTTCTGGGATCAGGAGGTGATGGACGCTACCAAGTTTGAGAAACACTCACACACACACACACCCGCACGCACGTACACACACATGTAGTGTTGATATCTGTAACACACACGTGTGATGGAAATCCTTGAAGAGTGACTTTGTTAGTATGAGACAAGAATATAAAAGAGTTTTAGGCCAGTTCCTGAACTGAATGAGCCTCTCCGTAATCTCCTGATTCATAATAATTATTGCGGATACACAGACTTCGTTATTGCTAAAGAAACACAAGTTTGTTTATTTCCGTCATACACATACATACAGATATAAAAGACAACATAAGGTACAAGGAAAATGATACATCATCCATAAAATGAAACATACGTACATAGCAAATGAATAGTGTGACACATCATCGATATACGAAAAAGAATAGAATGTAGGATTAGAGAAAGATAACGGCTGGATAGCCCATAATCAGCTGTACTTTTCTAGTGCCGCTGGTCTTCCATGGGGACCAGTAACAAAGAGCTAAGAAAGAAAAAAGAGTAAAAGATTACATATTATATAAATACAAAATTATGATAGTCTCATGAAATATGGTTTTATGTTGCAATATTATACAAAATTTCAAAGCAAAATACACTTTCTTGAGATGTGTAGATACATTTCTTGTGTATCAGAAAAAGAAATATAGATGGATTTACACTGATGAGATTAAACCAATTAAACCGTTTAAAATCCTTCAGTGACGTGCAGTCACGGACAGCATACGGAAGGCTGTTTGTTTGTTTATTTGTTTGTTTGTTTGTTTGTTTGTTCATTTCCATCTGAGAAGATGGCTGGAAAGCCCATATTCAGCTACGTTTGAAAGCTGGTATTCCATGGGGTCCAGTTGTTATATAGTTTGGCTCTCCTGTAGAAAAATGCACGTTTGCAAAAGTTTGTCCGAGGTTTTGGAAGGCTAAGGCTACGGTAAATTGGTAGGGTTTGGGGGAATAGAATATATTTTCGTATAAATAGGTAGGTATTAAACCATTCAAAGTCTTGAAAATCATTACTCCGATGTGAAATTTTTGACGGGATTTGAACATTTCCCACTGTAATATGCCGTGCATTGACGTAAAAGTGTGTTAGGATTAATCTTCAGAATAATTCTTCCTGCTCTATTTTGCAGCTTTTGCAGTAAATATGTTGATTTATATGTTTTTCACACGATGACTCCCAAATCACATCTGCATAATCTAAATGAGGAAGTAGTTTTCTGTCGATCGGCCGAATACTTGCGTTGTGGGCAGGCTTGTGCACAAACAAGTCTGCCATATCATATTAAACGTGAATAGTTGCCGAGGTTTAAATCAGGGGCGGGGGGCGGATGGCATTTTTTGACCCCCGACAAAACTTGACGGCGGGGTCAAGTGACGTAAGAAGGGGCCTCTTTGATTCGTTTTGCTCTGTCGTGTGAAACACAGCATAAAACTATGGTAACTAATTCAATAACAGCCCAGTAGAAGAGAGTAAATAGACGGAACTGTAATGACTCGATGTGAGTTAATAGAGGAGCTGAACAACACGCGCAGGAACAGAAACGAGATTGAGCGAGGCAAACGACATAGGTGTTTGAAATGATTCATATTGATTGGCCAATTGATTTCGCGCCAACTGCCAAACGAGCAGTCAAGCGCATTTCCCTGTGTAGGGTTCCGCGGTACTGAGCACGCATAGAGATAATTATGATAACAAATGGAGGGCGGATATACATCACTATGATGTCGTTGGAACTATATCGGACGCTATTACTAAAATAGGCGACTGAGCCTTTTTACCAAGAATAATTCTGTACGCAGTGTAATTTGAAATCAGGATTCATTTGCGCAACTCAAAAGTAGGTCTATAGGAAATATCTATTTCGTAAATTGTAACTAATTGCGTTAGTGGAACGCTTTCAAAATCAGAAACAGATAAATCAACCCGAAAATGATACTTCAGGTTCCCTCACGAGTGAGACAAAATGTGGCATACGGGTATCGTCCGGGGATTATGAAGGAGCGGGAGTAATGCTGGTTGACACTTTGTCGCTACAGATTAATCTCACGCTCTGTGATTATGACAACACGAGATGCTCCTTGGTCTTCCCCTCATACAATTATAGTGCAACTATAACCGCCTCATGCTCGCCAAATTGATGCCTTGCGTATGACGGAGATAGGCAAGGAGTGATACTGTATAGTTATGGGTTAAAGTCCTGAGCATGGGGGCGGGAGCGGGATAATACGGTGGGTTATGTGTACTTTATTTTGTAGCAGAGGCGCATCCTTAGTGGGTTCAAGATGGCAAATTTGCGGTCAAGCTTTGCTGCCCTAAACGCATCAAACATCCAAAAGTAACGTTGTGTGTGTGTGTGTGTGTGTGTGTATGTGTGTGTGTGTGTCGATATTCAAACACATGTCATTATTTTTTTCTATCTCTCTCCCAATATCCTGCGAGAGAAGACAAATTTATGCATCGTCTCCTTCTAAACACGTCTCTGACATTCTCCGCACGCAGAAAGGGCACTAAAATCAAACAAAATTCTAATCGATATTAACCATGATCTTATAGTTTGACGTGGGAGGTGGAACCTATTTTTGTTTTCTACCCGCTGTTTCAAGTATATATATATATATATATATATATATATATTACATATCTACAGAGAGAGAGAGACAGAGAGAGACAGAGAGAGAGAGAGAGGAGGGAGAAGAGAGAAATGAAGAAGAAGAAGAAGAAGAAGAAGAAGAAGAAGAAGAAGAAGAGAAAATCTTTAATTTCCCGTCTGGACGAAGAATTTGAAACCGTTCTACAGTTCAGGCTGAGCTATAATAAAACGTCCTTCCAATTTTGCCAACATTACATGGCGAAGAAAGACACTGAAGGAGAATGCCGTCCATTGTAAAAAAAAAAAAACGTCTTAGTTTTCCGTCATCGTCACTCAAAAGCAGGTCACTCTGGAAGTATGATAGCGGTTGCGTCTAATTGTGGTCAAAAATAGTCTTTTCCTAGATCTTATTTCATCATTTTTTTCTTTGGCCTTATGGTAATGTTTCATTTCTTAAGGATTCATGATAGGCCATGAGTTAAGATATTGAATTTCTCACAAAAGAAGAAAAACATTTAACACTCATGGAACATCTGGAAGAAATTGATCGAACTAAATTTCTCTTTTTTGAATTATGTAGGGCCTACTCATAATTGTGCGTGGGTTGGGCATTAATTCATTTCAACGCACCAAAGTCGAGCGTCACACATAATATGAGTAAAGTCTATAATACTTGTGTGATATTTCCCTCGTGGGTAAGTGTAACAAAAGGAACAACGAGAATGAATAGCCTTAAGATATATCATGATAAAGAAATATCATCTTATTCTGACAAATTGTACCGATATTGCAATGTCCTCGATTGTCAGAAGGCAAACTGATTTGACCAAAAAAAAATCTTTGAAAATGCATCTACTACAGTACATCAATGCAATAACTTGGAAACTTACGAGGTAAACGTATAACATTTCCATTCAGAATTGCTGTGATGGGGAGAAGAAAAAATAGAAAACAAAAAGAAAAAAGAGAAGAGGTACGAGAGGGGGGAATGGATAGTGAAAGGTATGAAAGCATACGAACAAGAAAACATCAGAAGTAGATACTAGAAGAATTCTTAAGGAATTCATCTATGAATAACAAAAATGGTAAGAAATTGTTCAGGGAGCGTGACGGGAGAGGAGAAAACATACAAGAAATTATACTTGAAACCCTACATCACGGCCCGTCCTTACCACTGAATTTGCTCCCTTCCCTATCCTCATTGGAATGGTGAATTTATGATGCAGTCGTTTTCTCGAGAGCAGAAAGTTTTGGACAGCGTGGTTGCTCTGCACGTTGATATCGAGGTCCTTTATCCCCCCCCCCCCCAAAAAAAAGGGGGAAAAATACGGAGTAATTGCACTGACACTATGATGATGCCTGTATAATGTAGTCTGGTGTTATAATTGAAATATTATTGTCATAATCATTTTGCCATTACTCCAATCTCCCGATTATGGCGAAAATTAATTTACTGATGAGAGATCGAGAGTGATTCTTTCGTTTTCTTCTTGATTGTTATAATAACCGCGTCATTTGCTCTCACGTCTTTGAACCATCAATTATTTCTTACACCCCGCTGCAAAATGCTGATAGGATGTATGGTGACTGATTATGAACATGATTTTCCTTCTCTTTCCCACTCTTGCTAGACATATTGAAGCCAACTTAAATCAGCTGTTTTCTATCTCCGATCTATACTCGTTCATGTGAAAGCAAAGCACCAAGATTGTCCGTTTTAACTGTAGCTAAAAAAAAAAGAAAACAGCGGAAAATAAAGAAGAATGTATGCGCTTTAGTTTTCTCTAAACTGAAATCACAACATCCGAGCAAGGAAGTTTGCAGAAAAGACAACTATAAGTATCTAAAAAAAGATGCAGAAAGATGATTGGGAGAGAGGGAAAGGCGAAAGGTACAATGAAATATGTAAATAGATTCGTGCCAAATCGGAAGTGGTTTGACGTCAAGTTTAGAACCTGTTATTGTCATGTAATACAGAAATGCAGGTTAATTCTCTCTGTGCCAGGGACTTTGGACATCGAGTCCACGACACTGTGGGGTTCCTTTTTTTGTGACGATCGACACTCAAATCACACCAGGGTGGAATACATTGATATAACAAAAATGCGAAGATGTAATTGTCACTTGTTTACATTAAGAGTTAACATTTTTGGTGCATATTGCGTCATTGGCACGGAAGTTCAAAACAGATTTTATACATGGCTTGCCGGCTTGCCCTTTTCTCTGCAAATAAGAAAAATATGAAATATATTTGTAATAGAGATAACTGTCTTTCCTGGGTTTATCAGGGATTGTGCCCGTAAAATTCATTTCTTAATTTACGTTTCTGGTTTGCATTCATACGAAATCCTGTAAAATGCGCATTTTGCATCGTAATCATGAATGTACTGCTTCGCTTTCCTAAAGATTTTTCGCCAAGAAATACTTTCGTCACGTCTTTTCTGTGTGTTGCTCATCTTTTATTGGCATCAATCATCACGCTCATCACGATTACCTCCGGCTATAGATAATTTGAAATGAAGATGATTATGACAATTGTTTAGGAGTGAAAAAAGAAGATATTTGTTCAAAATTAAAATGCACAAATCAAAGTAATCTCCGACGGTAGAATGTCTAGATGGCTAATTTTCCGTATACGATTATCAGCATCGTTTCATTTCACTGCGGTACACCTGCAAACGACCACCTTTAAAGATCATCAGTGTCATTTTATTGTCTCTTTACCCCAGACCGCCGTGTTGGGAGCCTCGATGAGTAAGGAGGAAAGGGCCAGAGTTCTGGATATGATTACTGCGGCGGAACGGGAGAGGTGTTTTGAGAAGATGTTGACCGACGGACCCATGGAAGGTAAGTTGTCCAACTCCGCAAAACAGGAGGCGCACTTTTACCCAAAATATTTGACATGCATAAATATCATATGTGTGTGTGTTTGTGTGTGTGTGTTTGTCTATAACACTGAAATATTTTGTGTGCATACGATATATATTTTCACTGTTTTGAAGCCAATCGTAGCCGGCAGTCTCCTGCGTTCTTTTCTCTCCTTTTTATGAATTGCGCACGCTCGTGAATCTGCGCGCGAGTGCTGACGATGATCATGCGCTCTCGGATCACAACACAAAAGGGATGATGGTATATAGTATTGGTTGACTCGCAGAGGTGAGGATTGGGCTTTTAACTTTTTTTTTTTGTGAGATACCAAGATACTACTTACGAAATAGTACAGAGCATGCTATTCTAAGAGGAATTCAAAGTTTATTTGATGAAAATCGGATTTGAAATGGCTGAGACATTAAAAAAAAAACATACTAAAACAAAGCCATCATAATAATAGGTGGGTCCCATCTTTTATTCGGATCCCTCTATTTTGGATATCTCAGCCTTTTCAGAACCGATTTTAATCAAATAAATTTTGAATTCCTCTTGAAATTACAAGTCCTTTCATATCTCAACCAAAAAAAAAAAAAAGATGTTAAAAACCTGAAGTTAGGTCTCAACCAAAACTATTCAATCCCTTTAAAGAGAACGAAAATTGACGACCACTCCAAACAAAAGACGGGAAATGCCGGAATGGCTAGAAATTCGCCACGCTGTCTTCTTGATCCGTGGCCTCCGGACCTAAAAATCCCCAAAATAGGGTCTATCAAATTGTGCAACTAGCGTTCTTGAATTTTGTAAGTCTAAGCACCGCGAGCGTCGATCAGGATGTACCCGTGACTACTAGTTGAGCTTATCCGATTTAAATCCTCAAATCCTAATTGCCGGGGAATTCCTTCTCCAATTCAAAGTCGTATCTAAGGGTTTTCAGTAATCCTCCATGGGAGCACGGTTTGATACTGAGAAAAAAAGTTGGAATTTGGCGAAAGAGAACATCGATAATTACATTTTCTGCGCGTTTTTCACTAACACACCCTAAACGGATACTCGCGGTAAAACCGGAACAGTTAAATGATGAATATTTTTTTTTTAAAACTACAAAATAACGTCGTTTGAACGCACACAAAGTATAGAAATTTAGTTCAGGTCTTCTCTTTAATCTGTATAACCACATTGGTATCAACATCAGTGTTCATTGAAAATTACTAGTGATCTAATTATGTTATAACGTCTGCAAAACACTTTCATCAATGTCTCCACCATGCAGTGCCATGACCATCATCAGTATCATGTAAAACTTGAAGTGAATCTATAGTTTTGGTAAAGGCGGGGCTTCATGTTTTTTACTTTGTGTAAGATAATGAAAATATGAAGGAGCACACAATCCTTAGAGGAATGAATTCAAAGTTTATTGATAAAAATTGATCTTGAAATGGCTGAGATATCCAAGAACAAAGTGGTCCTTATAAAAGTTGGCTTCAACTTTATTCTACCTTAAATATTTTTGCATCTTTTATAACAACTGGTGTAACATTATTTATTTATTTATTCAGTTTTATTAAAAAAAAGAACAGGGTAGTCACGTTCAGGGCCCAAGGGCATGCTTTTCAAGTGAGCCCTGTTACAAATAGTACATATTGCGAGTAAAAATCACATAATAAAACAGCAACAAAATAGAAAGCAAACGAACACGTAGAAACAAGCAAGATGTGATATCTACATAAGTAAAAAAGATACAAAATTAACAAATTAAAAGTAAAAACAGCAGGAGATTACCATATGCAAAAACAAAATAAATTATGTTACCAGAATGTACCAAAAATAATGGCCAAAAAGTGATATGGCAACGGGTCAAAAGTATCTATTGGACAGGCATCTCTATTGGACAGGAAGTAACTTTCAGTGTTTTCTTGCTAAATCATTGTTTTATTCATAGATAAAGAGATGAGAAAGATTCGAGACAGGAAAAAGAAAGAAACAGACAGAAAGACAGAGAGAAGGGGTATAAAGTTTAGAAAGTAGAAATAGGAGCAGCATGGTTATGTTATTGATAGTTTTGAATGCTTAATGAAATGCACGACGCGGAGGGAACAAACAACCACTCTATATCCACGACACCAAGGACTACATAATATATTGTAGTCCATCTGGATTTTATTATTATTATTATTGTTATCATTCGCTGACTCTTTCTTCTGTTCATGAGTGACGTGATATTCGTATACGCCGAGGAACAAACTCATCTACCGTCCATTAACGGATCGGAAATTGAATAGAATTTGAAATGTCGTGCCTCAGTGGAGACTAAACCACTAAAACTAAAGAAGAAAAAAAGTGTACAGAAGAGAAGAAAAAAAAAGTCTTCTATCACTACCCCCGCAGCCTTAGGACAAGGAACAGAGATGTACGACCACCTGTCTACTTCGACTGTGATGAACGACCACGCTAGCTACGGAATGTCATTCAGAAATGGATCTCGCATCTCAATCCTGTCACTTAACTTAACCCTATCAAATTCCGAGCGTCAGTCCGCATTGCCATGATTTGGAAGCATCTGCAAGACCTCCTATTTTCCAATTTCTCCCCCAATGTAAATTAATACGAAATATGAACCGGACGTCACCGGACAACAGAATACAGAACAAGGGAAAAATTCCATGCGATCTTCTGTCGCGCTTGGCGGGCAATTTGCGCGAAAGCTGAAACTTAGGCGCCAATAGCATTAAAATGGCGCATTAATGGTGATCCAGAATCTGCCGGCAGCTTTAATACGAAGCGTGTCACCCGTAGTCAATTAATCCCTCATTTTGATGTAATCCGTGTCAGAATGGCGATAGAGAGCAAGCACTTCTTGTTGGCAAACGCTTTCCTTATGACTCCTGACTCGGTTTGACGTTTTATTTTTGTCCGCTTGGGTTGGCCGCTATCAAGTCAAACCAGCGGAAAGCGTTTGGATTACAATCGCTTCTGATTACAATCAAAGATGATATGACACTGCAGTTTAGATATAATTATGCAGAACAATTTAGAAACATCATTACTGGCGGTTAAAATCACTACATACTATCACAATTGCGAAAAGGTAATTGTAAAATCTAAGCGTGTGCGCACGATAATCTCTGTGCTTATCAAAATAAATTAACACAGACACCGCCTGATGGTCATATATTTTGTTTGGTTTTAGTTTTACTTTTTACGATTACTTTTTACGATCAATTGATTGAGTGACCCACATATTTACAATCTTATCTCTATAATACACCGGCCTCTGTTCTCACAATTAGCACAATTTGTGTTTGATGTTTATAGATATTTTACAGCCTCATATTTGAATACGCTTGGGTTTTTTTATTCTTCGTTTTCAATTTAATGTTCATATATCATGCTGGACATTGACTCTTTTGTTATGTTTGTATTTCAAAGGATTTATGTGATATCCATAATATAATTTGAGTTGAATTGAATTGAATTATATGGTAAGAGAGAGAGAGAGAGATATGGAAACCTTGGAAAAGTACAGGGGAGATGCATCAATGGTTCATACTTTATGAGAGTTCAGCTGGCATCAAATTCCCCTTTGATTTCTTGTCGTGAATGATAAAACCGCCACCCCCAAATGACACTATCAGGGAAGATAAAAGTCCTTTCAGATTCTATTTTCCCGTTTTCTAAAGACTTCTATCTCAGTTCCACGGGCATTTTTGCTCCACACTTCACCGACTTAAAAAGGGCACTTGTCGAATCGATACGCTAGAAGAATTGAACAGGAGCGTTCAAACATTTACCCTCCTTAAAATATGCTGTAGTGACGCAGAACGTAACTTACAGATGACAAGAAAAAGGTGAATCAGCCTCGGATGCGTGAACCGTTGATCGAACCATTGCAGGATGATTAAACGGGGGTCGGTAATCGCTGTTTTCTCAGCCGTGATCGATCGATCAAAGGTCCCGAGCGGTGATGATCGGAGGTTTAAGTCATTGGACTCAGGTGCTGAGGAAGAGGAAAGATTTGGGGCAAATCCTCCTGGAGTTAGGAAAAACCAGCGCGCTGTTTAAAACAGGAATGAAGAAATACACTATCAACATGAATGTAGAAATACAAGAGCGCATTATTTTGCAGGTAACAGTTGATTTTGCCGAAGCAATATAGCCTAGATTCTCATCAATATCGAATGTAAGTTTCCAATATATATAAATTAGGTCCAATTTCACTCTAAACCCATTCACTCTTTCCAGAGTGAACATTCTTATTCGTGTTTGTTTTCTTTCTTTTTGAGAGAGAGAGAGAGAGAGGGAGAGAGATGGTAGGCAAGTTGTTTGGGTAGAAGAATAAATGACATGATCTTTAGCACTGAGAGAGAGAAATAATTTTCAGCTGATTTTGAAGGACGAATGATTTGTAATGAATGTTTTTCTTCAGAGAAAGGAAGACATAAAAAAGAGAGAAAGTGAAAGGCGACATATATTTGTATCTCATTTTTACTTTCATTTGTTTATCTATCGATTAATTGATGTATGGATTAATTCATCTATTTAGCTATTACTTTATCTATCTATTTATTCATTTATTCATTTATTTATTTTTGAATGGACGACGGCTTCCTTATCAACAATGTACACCCAGATAGCTTTCGTTGGGTCTATTGCGTAATTTTTGTGTACGTTTTACCTGATCCAATCAGTTTTTTATATCACTGTTGTCAATCGTGATGTTAGACTTTTTATGTTGTCCCCATCTCTTTCATGTCGTTTGTTACCCTTTCTTTCCTTTCGAATTCAGTTCTACTTCTTTTGCTTTGTTTTTGTCAGAAGGGAAGTGCGTAATGGTCCATAATTACAAGCGTGAGCTATTTAATGTGGCATATATTTGGTTACACTTCTAAGGTATATTACTAACTCAAACAGAGATGTGCGCTTCTAGCGTAAATAGCAAAATTGTAATCTTTCTCTGCGAAAAGGTGCTTCGTTCTTTGATGTAAACAAGAGCTTGCATTAATGGTTGGATCGATCATGATTTGAGAGCTGAGACTCTATTGGAGCTTTTTTCTCCCTCCGACAACTAAAATCGGTGTTTACAAAACAACAATAGCAACAACAACAACAACAATAACTACAACAGGGGAGGTACAATAATCACACCTGAGAACTCATAACAGTTCAGTTCATTTCATTTCATTTTTTGTCATTCCCGACACAAATATAGAATACAATATGACATTTGCATATACAAAAAATTAGAGTACAAAGTGGCTTTTGCATATTCCAGAGAAATTGATGGAGATCAATTTTTTAACAATTAAAAAAACAACAACAAAGTTTAAGGAAATGCATAGGCAAACAGTAATGGAATCGTATGTCGAATTGAATCGGAAATGGAGTTCAAACGTGTATATAGCATTTCCTTTTGTCCATTTTACCTTAAATTTTCTTTTTCATTTTTTTTTCTTTAAAAATCCTTACTTGGTTTGACGTCACATTTCCTCATATAAGCAGTTTGTTTTGTTCATTTTTTATTCAATTTTCTTCCTAGTTTGTTGTTTTTCCGCTGCTCCTTCAAACGTTTCCCCATGAGTATTCTCGTAAGATCACGTTTGGAATATCGCAAAGAGAAAAGCCCTGTCATCCGTAATTATCAGCAGTTCTCCCTGTCATATTGAATTGGCTGTGAGTTACGGAATGGAAATATTGATCATTGTATTCTTCCGTGATAACGAAATACAGTGAAATAAATACTTCCAACAGGCATCTTGACTCTTCGCCGGTCGGGAATGACCAACTTCATTTTCACAGCAAACAAAACAAAACAAAACAAAACAAAACAAAGCAAAAAACACTGCAAGAAAGACAAAAGGGAAAAATAATCTGATTTCTCCACGACACTTCAACGCAAACCATGCTGTCATACCCTGAATTGCTTATGACATGTGAAATGAGACTAATCGATAAACTTCCACGAAAAGACAATATTGTTTACTAAACAAGCATTCAAATCTTAGCGTTGTACAGCAGGGAAGCAGCAACAGAAACACTCTGGATCAATTTATCCCTTCCTCCCACGGGCCTTAAAAAAAAACTGTTTCAATGAAACTGAAATTATATCCGAGAACATCCTCGTTATCACACCAGGTCCAAAAACTAATTAAGAACCTCTTTCGCGACTGCCAAATTTTAAGTGAAGCAAACAATAAATGTGAGAATTTGGACGTAAAAAAAGAGTCAAGTCAAGTATTTGGGCTAATTATTGTGAAAGGAGTTAAGAAGGAATAAAGGAAGAAATTTGACTGACAAATTGAATTTGAATTCTATCGAGGTTTTGTTTATATCTCAACGTATTGTTTATCATCACAATCCGGTGAAATGGATGAATATTTTTTGTTTCCCTTCTCTCGACGCCACTTTACACTGCTTTAAGATTTACGCTGTATAAATTGATTTTTGACATAGGAACATAACATGATTTCTTTTGCTATTTCTTTAACAGTTCGAATATGAGTGTTAATCCGCCTTCATAATTATACAATCTGTCAGCGCCTTCGAACAAATTATGAGGCATCATTTCATTTCAATATAATATGTTCCAGATGGAAATGCACTCGTAAATTGTCAGAAGTAGGAGAATAAAACAGACCCCCTTTTTTCCCTCATAAAGAGCGTTTGAAATTACAGAGTCACCTGGGTATGTTTATCCGACTGCGGCACGTGGTGGAGATAGTAACATACAAGAGACTATACTGTCCATATCTCTGTGGGAAAAATCAGTGTGAAAATGGATTAATTCATTTAAAAGACGGCAGAAAAAGTACCTTATGTATTCACAGCCCTTCGGGGTGACGGAGTGTCTTGTTAAGCGGTTAAATCATTGATTTAGATCACCGATGTCTCTCTTGCGAGCCTCAAATCAATCTCGAACGGAATAATCCTAATTATACCTATCGGGGAAATGATATAATTTCAACCACGGCTTCTCACCAAATGCAAATGTTATTGCCATGTCTAGCACAAATCCCCCAAAGGGACAAAAAAAGTCCTCACAAATTTACATTCAAAGGTGGAACGATTAGCATCTAACGTTAAACTCTTGTCAATGGCTTTCAAATTATCCTTTCTCTCCGATACATCTCGTGATCCCACGAGCCCAGCAGCCTAAGGTGTCATTATAGGAAAAAAAAAACAACAAGAAAAATATCATCACAGATACGCGGAGTGTGATAACGTTGCTGCCAGAAGACCGCTAATGTAAGTTATGAAGCTCATCTTTTATTAGACGTTGTATCGCCAACACAAACGGAAAACACATGAAGCACGGTATGGTAACCTATTTTGAGAAAACATCATCCGTGCTGTGAAAACCTTTACTGCATTTTTTTTTGTTTGCTTTTATGTCCTTTCTTCACCATGTTCACTTCTATTGAAGGTACATAAGGCATCGAAAAGTTACTATACGTATTACAATTATTGCTCGTTAGTGTGCTGGGAAAGCGAGGGCCGCTGGCACATACGCAGTTTTACTCTCTGACTCCCATTTTACTTCCATAAAGTGCAATAAAGACAAAGTCTTTTGTTTTGGCGCCATGCCTACCACAGCTGGACGAAACCCACTACAGTGTATGGTACATGCTTTTTATGACAGTTTTCATTCTCTTTCTCAGATTATTTACCTGGATTATGACTCTTATGATTACGACTATTGATAGGGATATTACTATCGTAATTCAAGTCGTTGCTCTCGAAGAAACTCGACGTTATGATAAATGTTGGAGTACAGGCCATCAGCACCTGACGGATTTACCCAATTAATTGATGGTAAATTATTACGTGAGATAGACAAGGACCAGTTGCCAGTATTCCATTCAATATCTGGCAGAATTTTAGTCTGTGGACATGATGGAACTGTATGAATCTATCAATTGATATGGTTTATAAAATAATATTTTTCTTGAAATCATAGCCATTTATTGTTCCTGTCTAACACACACACACACACACACACACACACACACACACACACACACACATACAAGACACATGCACATGCACATACACACATATATACACGTTAGAATACCATTAAGTCGTACGCATAGAATGGTGTGGATACTTTGGAGCAATGGGATGGATAAGAATGTGGATTTTAACCCTCTCCGTGCCTGAGACTTTGGACAGTTTGTACAATGCCTTTAGGATTTTCTTTGCCTATCGTCACTCTAAGCGCACAAAGGGTTAACAGTATATCTTGGGTTCGAATACCTGGTCGAAGTCTCTCTTGACAGTATGTACACAGGTAGATTTCGATGATGGGGTAACAATAACAGGCAAAACCATCTAGAAGAGGAGTTCCTACACTCCTGAGGCTATACCCCACTGAACAAAACCACAGTACAGTAAATCATGTAGATACACATTTCAAGCAATCATCATGGGGTAGGAGCTGTAATAGTGGTTACAGCTCGTTATTCCGAAGGGTCGTTAATCTGAAAATAGAATAAGTTTCGTAATTCCATCTCATTTCATTTCATTTGTTTCATTTCCAACAAAGCGAAACATTTACATACACAAAATAATACACAATAATTTGTCAATACAATGTAGTAAAGAAGAAAATTAACGAAGAAATGAACAGTACTACGCATCACTTTGAGATAAAATTGAATTAAAATCAAAGTTGTATGCAATGGAAGAGACGTGCTGAAAAGCTAAAATTGTATTTTGCAATCTCCTTGTGGACAATATAACTAAATATTCCTTATTCGAAGATTCGTTAATCCGAGAATGAAAAAAAAAAAAGTTCCGAAGGTTCTTTAAGCTTCCAGGTTCTTCAGGTGATTCATTTCCGTATTGAGGAACCTTTTTTTTCTCTCATTTCAGTTTGATTTAAGGATTAATGAGCTTCTGAATAACGACCCTTATTTCATTTGCGGATTTTACGAACCTTTCGGATTAACGCCACAAATGTTCGCATTAGCAAACATCTAGGTATAAGGAATGGGTGTGTTTCGGAACAACGAACCTTCGAAATAGTAGTAATAGTAGTAGTAGTAAGGTCTTATTTACCCAGGGTAGCCTCTTCAGTGTTGCCACTGCTCTACCAGAGGGCCCTGCTATTATCATTACCCTAGCGTTGCCAGGTACCCATTTATACACCTGGGTCGAGAGGAACACAGTGGGTAAAAACATCTTGTCCAAGGACGTAAGCATTTGGCGGGATTCGAACTCGGGTCCTCCGATCAGGAGTCGGGAGTCTTATCCACTATGCCACAGCGCCCCCACATAAATAACGAACCCCATTTCATTTTCGGAATGACGAATCTTCGGAAAACGATTCTCATATCATTTTTAGGATAATACGCCTTCAGAATAACAAAACATCATCCATAATACGATGATCAATGTGGGGAGTACGTAATATTATAATAGACTCGCAGACATCGTGCAACAGGGTAAATTTAATGCATAAGTGGTTTATATACCAATCAATTTATCAAATAATCCTGTAAGCGATGCAGCGTAATTGTATGTAATATCGACACGTAACGTGTTGGAAGCATGGCCTGCATATTGCTTCGCGATGCGTGAACTGTGATAAAATGATATAAGGCTTTGGGTTTGTCAATCAACGATCTGGGGCTCGAATCTTTACGCGATGTGTTCTTCCTTGGGGCAGGGCGTTCTACCAACAGTATCTACCATCTCGAGCCAGGTGTAGGAGGTGACATGGCTACTTGGCAATTTTTGATTGATTATAACGACAGCTTCTTCTGGGAGAGCAGTACACGTTATCATAAATGTTGAATATGCTGAAAGAGGCTTCCTGCTGTGAAGACCAACATCATTATACCAAGCGAGTGTGCTTGAATATCTGGATGCGTGCATTAATTTCCTGATTCGTTTCAATACGCTGAAAACACAATCGAACATCGTTTATTTGACGAACTGCGTACATGGTAGACGGCGGCATTATGTTAAAACGCTTGATTTAAACATTTACCCAGGCAGCGTTCGTGTAATGAGGACAAGGAGAATATGTAATGAAATAAAATAGAATAAGGCTATAGCAACAAAAATGAGTTGAAAGATCCGTCACATCCGATGACAAATGATGGCGCACTACAAGCAGAGTGAGTGCAACAGGTAATAGACGGATCCATTAGCCGATGCGTGAGAAACGCTCGCCGATTACGCATTCCGACCACTTCATCGCGATGCTGTATTGAGTGTGACACCCGAAAGAGCATCAAGGACGAGCCCCAGTGATTGTTACATGTGCGCCGCACGCTCAATAATGACAGTGTCTTCCCCATCTTCTGTCTACTACATAACACGAATATTGATTTGTATCGTTGTTTTTCATTATGTAGACGACAAAATATATATGTGCAGAGGTCCTTTGGTTTTGAACAGAATAAAAATGTATGAGCCCTTTCACAAGTAATGACAAATCGACAGTGCATCCAGCATTCCTTTCAATTTCTCAACCCTGACGGACTCTTTCGTCCTCGCCTTACCTCTCAAATTAATTCTTCTCTCTTACTGATAGTGGTTTGTATATTACCTCGGCCTGTAATGCTTTCTTTCGACACTTCCCGCCATTTCAAATTATGTAAAGATTCATCAATCCATAGGACACTTATCTTTCCTCGCTTGGTATCCCTGAATCCTCGGCTCCTCGGCATTCCCGATCGCATGCGTTTAACACGACCTGTCGTTTGGTGCATATATCATTATAATGGGTACATTTGTTTGTTTTGTTTGTTTGTTTGTTTTTATCTGAATGATAACTCCTATGCATATTTTCCAAAAAAGAAAAGAGTAATAATGATGCTGCATATTCCTTTGAAGAACAATCAAAATAATGACCATAAAAACGTTCTGTGTTCCTTTGAGTAATACCTTCAGTTAAACATAATTTTGGTAATCTTTGACACTGTAGAAAATGTTGATTCACGAATATGTTTGCATTTTTTAATGATACCACCTAAAAGGGAAGTCATTGAAAATCTCACATCCACCGACACCAACATGTTTAGTCTGCATACGAGGTAGATGAGTAGGTTTAACCTAAGTCTGCAACCTATATGCAACTTTAATTGATGGGTAAACTGGTAAAAGCATACCCCCGAATTTATATTCGAACGTCAAGGACGAAGGAAGTAGTATAGGCATGATAGGGCATTTGTTTAAAATGATGCTCCAGGTCACTAGGGTTTGCAATGATAATATTACGCAAATGAGAGCACAGAACAAAGTTAAGCATATTTCATAATCATTTATTATACATATACAAGGGCGTAGCGAGGGGGGGTGTTTTGGGTGTTCAAACACCCCCCTTTGCCGAAATGGGGGTGTTTGAGGTGTTCAAACACCTCCCTTGGGCAAAAGGGAGGTGTTTGAGCTGTTCAACACCCCTCTTCAACAATGTTTAGATGTTAAAAAAATGAAACAAAAGCTGTCTTTACCGCTTTTATTTCCGTTTTGAATTCCGCCTTTCCTTTCTTTTGTGTTCATTTTCTTTCTCTCTCTCTCTCTCTTCCCTGCTTTGCTTTCTGGCCGAATCGCGAAGATACATTGCGCATAATGTTCACCGTTTACCGGTATTATACCGTACGCGGTACCATAAATTGTGTATGATGCATAATTATTATGTGTGTGCAATGCATGCTATACCGATTCTGTGACGCGCTTTGTGTATTATCGAAGCATCGACGTTTCTACTTCTTCTCTTCTTTCTTTTCCTCACCTTCTTGTCTTTTTTTACTCCTTTTTTTCTTCATGTTTTTTTCTTTTCCTTTTTTTTTTTGCGTTTTGGGGGCGACCACACCCATCGTCCCCCTGGCTACACGGGTGTGGTCTGGGTCAGGTTCTCCCATTTGTTTATACACAAAATGCGTCGGTTACTTATCCAATGCTGTTTTGCGCCCTTTTCCATAATTATGCATGGCAGGCGTTACACCAAAAACGGCGATCTATCCGGTCTTCCCCTCTCCATTATCTTTTGTAAAAGTAATTCATGAAATTGGGGTCTTAAGTCTTAACTACACTGATGCTTCATACATTTATTACTAGTAGTAACATTGGTTATACGAGCACAATTTCGCCGGCGGAGGGGAGGGGAGCTGAACCTTTCGGCTTTTTGCCAAATTATCAACTTCCTTATTTTCCCAAAATAAAGTGAGAAAAAACGCTACACAATGCACTGCCTCAAATTTTGATTTTTTTTTTTGTTCTTAATAATTGAAGTTAATTTAAGCTAATTTGTGTGTGTGTGTGGGGGGGGGGGGGATCCGGACTATTAACACTAATATAAAAACAAAAGCCTTTAGCTGCCACTTCCATTTCCGGAAAGTGAATAATTTTTATTCCTCCAAAGTTAAGCTGCTATTACTCTGTCTCATGATTTGACCACAAATTTTGAAGATAAAATGATATGCAATAATTTGAATGAGTTTTGATAATATAATTATTAGACCCATTCATATCCGGGTTTTATTCTTTTCTTCCTTTTTTTTTTTTTTGTTGGCGAAGGCGCACAAAACTAAAAGTTCCTAATTTTTTCACGATCGACACTCCTAATAGCCCTGTCATGACGTGCCAGTATCAGCAGACCTAAGTTAGTTCTGTTCTGTAGTGTCTGGTGTGGGAATATTTTATTCGCCAACGCAGTGCATCTGTGCAAGACGAAAATGGGAAGTTGTTGCAATGAAAGTTTTTTTGTAATGATGATGATGATGATCCACAGCATTTGTATGGCGTGTATCGACTAACATTTTACACTTAATGTCTAAAATCATTTAATATCAAATTATTTGCATTTAATGTCCCTTTTTGAACACCTCCAATATTACCAGGGGATGCATGTATGTTCTTAAGGGACGCACATTGCACCGTGCATTGCCCCCCCCCCCACACACACACACCATGGGCGTAAATCCCGGGGGATGGGGGGATACATCCCCCCCCCCCTGAAATGGAGGAGGGGGGATGGCCTGTACAATCATCCCCCCCCCGAAATTTTAGGGAAAAAATGGAGGAAGCAGAAATGTGATTGCATCAATTTTGGCATATTGCATGACGTTCGTACGCCCGCCTCCAGACAGGTAACAGAGCTGAATAGTCTTGTAGGATAATGTATACATAATTTTCTAAAGCGCTCGCTCGCTTCGCTCGCTCGCAAAGACAGTAATATCGACATAAGGTATGACCCAGACGTTGACAACGTCAAATAGTATAGCCCTATAGGCCTACATTGTAAACATGTAAATCCAAAATTTCACCAAAAGTGTGCACCAGATCGCTTAATTTCAGGTCTGAAAATGCAAAATCTTCCTCGTCTGAGAGGGGGGTATCCCCCTCCCACACCCTCCCCCCATTCGGTCGCTCCGCTCCCTCGCACAGATATTCCAACTCCAAGTCCCTCTCCCACCCACCATCATTACAGA